>NC_139483.1:19994156-20029156 GCF_008360975.1 Lichenostomus cassidix
TTGCTCTGCCTGAAGTCATTTAAGTCCCAGTATCTTGTTGGGAGGAGCCTTAAAGAGGAATTTGGTTTGCAGTTGGTTAGTCCAAGCCATAAAATACTAATACCACAGATCACAAACAGCCTTTCCCTCTTCAAGAGTAGTTAGAGTTCTTGTTATCTGATACACTCCCAGTTCTCAGAGGACTTGAGGGGAAGCAAAGGTGACAGAATCAGGCTTATTTCCCTCAAGTAGTCTCCTCATTCATTCCTGTTTATTCTCAGGTTGGTTTAGATTGAGTACAGGGTCATTTTTAATTGCATCTGGGTATCTGAAATTAACTTCTAGGACAGGAAGAATCAGGTATTGCCTCTTGTCCAGAGGAGAGATTTGGAGGAAATTCTTATCTTCCTACCTGTGTCAGATGACTGCATTAGCACAAAATTAATCCAAATCTGTATCCCCCAAGATGTTGTGATGCATTTGAATGCAATTTTGACCTAAAGAGAATCCTTAATTAACTGTATGTCCTTAGGGAGTTTCATAATATGAAGTTACAGGGTTATGCTTGGAACTCTGTTGCCTATGAATGTAGAGAACAATGTGTGTTATTTTTAGTTTGGGTTTTGGGGGTTTTTTTGCTTCTTGAGGGTCTTTCAATACTTATTACTTCTTTTGGCAACATATGATCTCAGGTCTATACTTTTCATCAAGGAAGTTCATTGGGTATGTTTGTAAAGAAAAAATTATTCATGTGCTTACTCTGCTTATTTGGAGATGGTGTACCAGAAAGGTTCCTTGCAGCCCACTCATTCTCTTGGCAAAGTGGAGAATTCTGACAGCAGAATACGTCATAAAGAAGTTGACTTTTGCATACATGCATTGGCATGTCGCTCATCTAATATTTTTCATTTAATATTTACTATATATATGAATAATGGGAGTAAAATTCAGACCATCCATTCATTCAACTTTTCCAAGCCAGCCATTAAGGAGATTTTTCATATTTCATCCCCTTCCTCTCTCATTATGTCTGTCTTAGTTCTAGCACAGACCTCTGTCATAAAACTCACCAGTCCTGAAGATGTTTGAGGGGGGGAAAAAGGGATGCATAACCCATTTTCAAATAGCCATATTTAATATTTTCACCAGAGCAGGAATTAGGGGTATTTTGCCTTGGAATAGTATGGCATTTAAATTTTGATTTGCATGGCTGGAAAACTGATGGTTTTGCATGCACTTCAGGATGATTATTGAGTATTTTTTAGTCAAGCTTCAGTAAACTTTGAACAACTTCACAATGCACCATCTACTAGCATAATTCCCTTCAGCACCAGATATGCTATTCTTTTCTTTTCCTTAGAACAGGTGTCTCTGAGGAAAGCAAAATGAAAGTCACTCTCTAATTCCTACATCTGACCATTTCTGTGGTGAAGACTAGCATTAGACCACAGATGGTGTTTTAATTGATCTTCTGCATCACTCTATTCCCATAGTTATGTTTTTTGTCACATGTACATTGTCTGTCTTGTACTTCATAATTTATTTGGTTTCATGTGATAAAACTGACACATAGGGCTGAACCCCATTTCTGTGAGGAATGTATTCTCAGATCCTAACAGACTGAAATTCCTAGTGATTGCCTATAGCAGGATAGGCTCCAAGACTGTTTCTCCCTTGGAATAGTCTAGGGAATAACAGCAATCTTCTAGAGATGGCTCTGGTAAACAGTATTGAGTAAAAGGGAATTTGCCAATCAGTTTTCTTTCAAAAGCAGATTTTAGTTAATGAATGTCTTCCAGAATTTTTAACCCACATGAAGGCTAAGGAGGCTGCATTGGCAGTGCTTAGGTATCTGTGGTAAGTACTAAATGGAAAAAAAGCTATTTATAACATTAAACACAAAATAATTTGTGTCCATGATATGACACAAACAGGATATATACAATCTGGCTAGAGCTTCCACAGACAAAGAAATTTGGTTTGAATACTTGTATGTATTGGCTTCAAACAAATACACTTCTCTTTATAGACCAATGTAAAACCCTGTAAAAATCTGTTTTCTCAGGTAGAGAAAGCATGATGAAAACTGGGATTTGACCAGCTTTTGATAAATTTTTCTTTGCACTGTATAGGGAGGAGTCAAATTACATTTTGACTATGTAAGTTTCTAGTGTGATACCAGAAAGATCACTGTGATAGGTCATCCTTTTATAGGGATGATTGTGTGCCATTGATATGGCTCTTTGTTTTTACCCTAGTCTAGAGGGAGGTGCTTTTTAAGTAAGTACAACAAACACTAACCTGAGTGATCCTGTGGTTCTTTCAATCTACAAGTGCATCATTTATGACACCTCATGAAAGGTGACTGGAAAAACCCTAAGAACGGCTTATGTCAAACAAAAATCCTAGATCAAGTTTAAAGCTTCATTCCTTCCAAAGTATTACAACTAAATGTAATGGCATTTGACAGTATTGACTTCTTTTATATGACTTCTTTTGGCTAACTCAGCATTCTGAAAAAAATAAATAGTGTTCTCCCTTTGTGATTGAAAGGGTTAAATAGTACCAATTCATTACTACTCACAAAAGGATTTATTTTCTTCTCATAAATCAGTTTTATTCCACATTTTTATTATTCCCTTGGGTCAGCTGCTCCAATTGAAATCAATACAAGTGCAAGTGACACAATCAATCTAGATATTTGATTATGGATTTGAAACTCCAAGTTCTGCTCTGTGTGTTTAGCTAGTCTCCTTCTGATAGTGTCCCTGGAGAATGGAAAATTCTTATTGGCATCCATGAATTATGGGCATAGATTCAGAAACCAGATACTGTGATAATCTCCATTTATGTACTGCTGCAGCTGGAGAAAGAATGTTCTAACCATAGAGAAGCAAACTTGAAGGTTTTAAATCTAACTGTTCCTGATTTTTTTTTTAGTGTATAAAATCTCTCATGAAATAAACTTGACAAAGTCTCATAATTTGTCTATAAAACCCCTCAAACAAAATGGATGAAATCAATAACTATAGGCTCTGTCAACAGTTTAAGACAGCAAGTGCAGCAAATGCTTTTGCTATTTGATGTCTTGTGGACAATGTGATGTTTTGCCACTTGGAATCAACAACTATGCTGGGAAGCTTCCTCCTGTTCATATCGGGATAACAGCGCTTGGACCCAGGAAACATTTTTGAAATCGAGCGAAGTTTGGTTTAGGTCATGGGCTGAGTTCTTACCACGTGTCTCTAAAACACTGAGTACAGTGTGGGTGGTCAAGGACTGATGCCCCTTGGTGCTGTTGCAGAAAAATTGAGTTCCAGTAGAGATGAATATAATTACAGCAGAGGTTTAACATTATAGTGAAAACACTGTTTTAACTGGAAGGTCTAAATGAGACTGACTCAGTTGCAAGACTCATTAGATGTTTCTGTGCTTATGAAAAAGTAATGAGGAAAAGTAAAACAGTAATTCAAATCCAAAAGACTTCTTCTTGGCAGCTTTATCAACAATTACAGGGGATTTTTAGTTCAAAGCCTCATGGCACTGAACTGAAAACTCCAAAGGGTAGATGAGACCACACACTGAAGATTCTTTCCTGCCTGCCATCATGACAAAGCCTAATCTTGGCTGCAGTCATTAACATGGGGTCTGTGCTAACTTCCTTGTATGAGCTCTCACATCAAGCTGTGGGCTTTATTCATATTTCAGTCCGTAGAATTAATGAGCACATAAATGCACATTACTTAGTGTTTGTAACACTAATAATCACTTATTTCTACTGACAGGAACATGCTTTCATCATAATGATTACCCCTGCTTTGCCTTAGGGTTCTTGAAGTATTCTGCAAATTTTCATAGAATCATATAACAGCTGAGGTCAGAGAGCACCTCTAGGGAACAACCAGTTCAAGCTCTCTTCTCCAAGCAGAGTTACTTGGACCACATTGCCCAGGACAGTGTCCAGCTGGGTTTTGAGTGTCACCAAAGCTGGAGACTCTGACCAACTTATTCCAATGTTTGACCAATATCAAAGTAAAAAAAGCTTTTTCTTAGGTGTAGACAGAATTTCTTGTGTTTTCTGTATGTACTCATTGCCTTTTGTTTTGCTGCTATATATTGCTGAGAATTGTTTGGCTTCTTTTTGCCCTCGTGACAGCTATTTATACACACTTTTCGAGATCCTTCCCCCTCTTCTTGAGGCTAAGCAACCTCAGTTCTCTCAAATTCTCTTGTGTGACAGATTCTTCAAGCTCTTAATCATTTTTGCACAGACTCCATCCCAGTAAGGCCAGATCTGTGTTGTGCTGGGGATCCCAGAACAGGATGAGTTCTCCAGATGTGTTTCACCTGGCTGAGAGGAGGAATCCCTTTCCAGTGTAAATGACAGACAGCATAAACATTCTATACATCTCAAAACAGTCCAAGATAGCTCTAGCAAATATGAGCAAATCTAGCAAATCTGTAAGAAGCCTCTTTGAGTGATGACTTGAGTACCAGTGAGAAACTGCATCTGGGTCTTTGACCTTTCAGATTTCTGCTGGATGTGCCAGCCAACATGGATTTTGATCTTGTTCTTCAAATATTTTCCATTTGTCAGTTTTAAAACTAAAGGTCTCTTTTAATTCCCAGGGGAAAAAAAGAAAAAAGATAGGGTTTTTCAATGCAGATAATTTGAAACTATTCTTATTTACAGGAAAATTAGTATTTTGGATTAATGATTTTTTCGGTTTCCCACAGTGCTCTTGATTACACATTGTCACTCATTCAGCAACTCCTCTTAGCCTGGGAGAGTGAAGGCTTCATGTGTTAAGAGAGTCTTTAAAGTTTTGGACTCTATTTGATGGACTTTGACCATGGCATGTCCATAGGAACAATACATCTGTCAGCTCAGGAGAAGGGGAATAGTGATGCAAGACATTGAGGCAAAAAAACCAGCAGTGTGCTCATCTGAGTAAAAGAAAGAAAATAACAAAACAAGAAAATAAAAAAATCCTTCAAAACAACACGCCAAACATAAAAGCCAACCTCGCCTCAAATTTGTTGAAAAGAGACGTATGGCATCAAAGCCAAACTACTTCCCAAGTCAGTATAACAATTGAGATGACAATTTGAGAGCTGTTCATTATTACAATTCTTAGGAAACATGACCCACCAATATTGCCAAGGAAATACTTTTAGCTGGTTTCCTATTGGGATAATCAAACTAATAGAAAGTGATATTTTTCTAATGCAGTCTGAATACTGCATTAGAAACAGTGGGGAAGGGATAGAGGCAGAAAAAAATATCTTAGCTGGGAAGAAAGAAGTAGCTTTTGCGGTAGTTAATGAGGCTGAAGAATAGGCAAAACAAATGGACAAAAGAATGAGTTTAGACACAAAGAAGTGTGCATATTCACAGAATTTTCCCCCAAATATGTGGTGCCAAACAGACACAAACTAGCACAGGGACAGAAACTGGTGACAGTGAGGATGAGTTATGGGAAAAAAGGCTAAAAAAGTGAGTTCTTGTTTCATTTTTGTTTTGCAGTTCTGACATGAACTTTTTCTGTGGCCCAAGAAGCAAGGTGTAACTTCTGTATGCTCAAAGTCATATAAAGCAGGCAGAGAAAGAACTCTTAAGTGTTGCAATAGTTACCTAACTATCTTTGGTTAGCTAGTTAGATAATAAGCTATCTTTGTATAGATCCTCATGAACTGTTCCTTGAGCTGGATTTTTACTACCTTTAGGCTTTGACTAGTCTTCTGCAGTGGTAATAGCTCTGCTTCTGTCTGCTTGAATATTGTGGGGCAGCATGTTCTGTAATGTAAAAAAGGTTATCCAGACATAATGGAACTATATGTAAAGTATGGATTGGTATTAATCACAAGTGCAGTCATACTAATAGAATTACTTGGTATTTCCACACTTGTGAAATATATGTCATTCTCTGCTTAATACATAAAAAGGAAACAGCTCAATTTATTACCTTTTCCCTTAAAAATATTAATTTTGTTCCAGATGGAAAGAATACTTTTAAATGTGCCAAATTTGGTGTGTAGGGGGAAGTCCTTAAATGTGAGATGAATGTGTTTAGCTTGTATTATTTCTTTGCCATGAGAATGGTTCCATTTCCTGCGCTCCTCACAACCTTTGTCACATGAATAAGATATCAGAACGCTAATGACTAATATACAGTATTCTGTGTCTGCTGATGCTATCCTGTACTGCTGTGACCTTTGCAATATTATGTATTCTGATTGGCTGTGCATTTCACCTCTTCCCCACAAGTTAATAAGGCTGTAAAAAGGAGAGAACTTGAAATCGCCAGCCAGTCAAATTACAGAATATTGAAAAGGTCAGAGCAGTACAGCACACAGAAAAAAATTATGGAATATATGAGGCATTAAAATTCTTGTGACAATGATTATAACAAGAATGGAAAAGGATACCCATTTATGTTATTTCAATCTAGTGAACCCCATAGGATGACGGACCCAGAACAGCAGTAATTTACGCACCACTGACTCACAGGAGCTTAATTCACCTATTTACAGGGGTGCTCAGTAACAGGAATACACAGCTGCTTGGGAGTCCCCTGCAAAGTGTCCACCCAAAACCATACTGAACCTTCAAATACAAATGCTCACCAGCTAGAGTGCTCTTTGGGGCTTGGCTCTTTTAAACAGTGATTTTGAATGGAATATGTATTTTTGTGTCTTTTTAATGTGAGCATGTTTTATTGCTTGACTTTTTCAACTATACATCACTTTGACTATGAATATGGATATTCTTTAACCCTAATTTCTTCATATGGATCTTTTCCTGGAAAACTGACATACTTTGATCTGGTATCAACTAGGAATAAACTGGGAACAGCAGAGGTATTTCCCAAATAGCAGCCTTAGTTTCGCAGATAATTTTGAGGATATATGGAGAAGTGAGCAGGAAGGCTAGTAAAAGAGCAAAACTGTATCTACACAAAAATATGGAAGGATTAAGGAGCTTGTGGAAACCCTTCACATCTGTAAACAATTTAGTTTTTTTTAAGAGGTTATGGAAAATGGTGGCTCTGAGCCCTCTCCTGTCGGAATTCATCTTTTGGCACAGGTGTTTGCATTTCTGAAGTGTGGAAGGGTGTGGTGAGTCAGATCTAGGAGTTTGTCTTCTGCCCCTATCGGTTGTTCATGTTAACAGAGTCGTGGGGCAGTCTCGCTTGTTGGAGCACTGGTGTCTGCCCATGGTAGGAATTGCAAGGGAGAAATGAGGAGGTGTTCTGGTACAAGCCACTTGTCTGAAGCAGAACAATGTCTCTCAGAACTTTACCACTCCCTGAGGCAGCTGCTGTTCAGACCTGCAGCAGGCTTGCTGGTGGGCTACGGTTGGACTTGTGAGCAGCATGGAGAGCAAAACACATGAAAAATGGAAAAAAGGAGGCCTCATCCACTTTTACTCACAAATTGGGTCCACTCTGAGGCAGTCCGGGCAGGAATGGCATGGAATGATAGGACAGGGTTATCGCTGTATCGCTTTCTGTCAGGCTGAACTTGTGTGTCTGCATTTTCCAGCCCACTGAAAGCAAAGTTTAGGCAGTGAGAAGTGGCAAAGCTGCATATTGCAAGTCAGCCACAGCAAGACCTGCATTTTAAAAACGTTCTTCTAACATTTTACTTGCCAGCAGCAGTAAGTTCCTTGGCTGGGAATTGGATAAAACACCTATTGTCTGTGTGAAATTTGTGTTAGGAAACTTGCAAGTATTCCTTAGCTTTTTATTAGAGGCAATGAAAAATTTTGAACTGCTATGTTGTCTATCTCATTGTAAATTTGCAAGTTCATTTTTGAGCTGAATAAAATGGTTATGTAATTACATACCTCTCCTAATTATTGAGTAATTATATACTTCTTATAATTGCCGAGTAATCACTCTGCTATAACTAGAATTTAATGTTACAACTAATTGTATAATTACTGTATATTAATGTTGTTATCCAGGCAACTTGGAATAGAGTGTTATCCTTTTAATTCATTTTCTGTTACTTAAAACTGTATTTTTAAAATATAGTATAGTTAGCCATTGGAAGAAAGATTAATACTGGAATAAAAATATCAGCAGAGGAAGTACATGGTTTCCTTCCAGGCTCAGGTGGATGAAATTAAAATGTTAACAAGTGAAAACTGTAGTGTAGATGGAAAAGTTTAATTTTCTCACTAATTTGGCATATATAAATTGCTATTAGGCAACCCACTTTCATGCTTGAGGTTTGACTCTGTCCTGTGTAATGATCTATTGACACTGTATTTTAAAATTTTCCTACACATTAGAGGTGAAATGTTTGAAAAATGCTTTTTTTTTTTTTTTTCCACAGCCAGCTGAGTCCTTAAGTGTTTAATGTCTCTGGGACCTTGAGAATGTATATATCACATGTTATTGCATGATCTTCACAAATAATAAATCACAACCATCACAAAAAGTGTGATAGATAATAGGAGAAGTGTGCTTTGTTGGATTGTATCTTCTCCCAAATCACACACAGGGACAATTTCACAAAGATGCAGAAGGAGGGTTTGATACACAGGTTAAAAGCTGATATCAAGTAATGTAGATGCATTTTTCTGGTGCTGGGTGAGTAGCCTGGGTACATAAGAGTAATGTCAGACAAAAGAACTTTGTTTCTGCAGGATTCTGTATGTGGCATGAGTAAAATGTGGTGGTTGTTCTTGCATGATAAGGAGCTTTGCCCCCATTGCTGTACCTAAAGCAGGGTCTCTCAGGTGAACTTCAGTGAAATCCAGAATAAATCCATCAGGCTTTATGAAGTCATCCCACCTTCACTCTATTTAGTCTGCTCGGGCAGTATGGTGCTATGGCAGGCTGTAATCCAGGTAGAATCTGAGCAATGAGGAACTAGGCTACAGGGCAGATTTATAAAAAATAGTTTTACGAAATGGTCCCACTCCACAAAACCTCAGAAAATAAGCTTGTTGTATGTTACCAGCAGAATAACTGAAAACACCAGTGCTGGTCCTGAACACCAAGATAAAGCAATGGTTTGGATTTTACCATAAGTGAACCAGATTGTTCATAGGAATCCCAAAATTAGAGGAAAATCCAGATCACTCATCAGTGGTAAAATGTAATGTGAGCATGACTAAAATAGACTGTAAATGCACCTTAATGCACATCATAGAAATATGGAATATTTGAAAAACTGTTTGTGATTTGATAGCGTTTCAGTTTTAATAGTTCATTTGAAACGTGCATAAAAATGAGTAAATCCAACGAGTTTCCCTTAAAAAATTAATTAAAAAATTGATTTTTCTAGTTTTTGCATATTTCTCTTATTTAGATTTTGTAGAGGACTCAGATGTAAATATTGAATCTTCTAGTTGTGACAATGCCTTAATTAATTGATGATATTTTTATAGTTATAGTCTGTTTAATCTCATTCTCATACCTGTGGTCTTAGACTTGTGTGATTCTGCTGTTGCTTGTAACACAGAATTTCCATTCTCCGTGACTTCACTGTGAGAACTCTCCATGGAATGATGGATACTACCTCTAATAAAAATAATTTATATAGCACTTCCTATATTCAAAATATAGGATAATACATAAATGAGCTCAGTTTGGCTCTCAGATATGTGACTAAAGTCTTCATTAAGTAAAAAAAAAATGTTAGTTGACATAATTTTTTGGTTTTCAGTCTTACTAGGTATTTTGGAAAGGTGGGGGTTTTTTAAATTAATTTTTGTGTGGTAGAATATTGTCTTATCTCAAGTTTGAGATCTTAAAAGTGTTGCAAAGGACATGTAGGTTGCTGTGGTGCCCTCTGATGATTTCAGCTGATAAACTGAGTACTTCAGATCCTTGTTTTGTCTTTGAGAGGACTGTGGGCCATGCTGGAAAGCCTGTGTTACTGCAGATGACTGTTATGCATGCAAAGAGATTACTTTATCAACTCCTAAGGTAACCATTTTTTTCTAGCAGATTCCAGTCTTTCATGGGCATAAGAATTATCATTAGTGCTTGGAATCTGCACTTATCACACAGCCATTCTAGAACTTCTGTTTGCAGTATATAGCAATCAACTTTGCAACTGGTTGGTTCATAAATTGGTTTGTTTATATTCCAAGATTTACAAGTACCACAAACTGCTGGCAAAAGGAGGAGAAATTGCGAATAATATTTTTTCTTCCCAATAGACCAAAATTTTGTGTGTGTTATTGGTATAAATAGCAACTCTTCATCTGAGTACAAATTAGACTTGGTTCATAAAGACAGTGAATTGTAGCAAATGCAAGGTCTAACATTTGTTCTTTCCCTCCCCCTCTTGTTTCTCCATAACAGATAATGCTAATTATTCTGTTGTAAATGATACTCGGATGTTGTGCAGCAGCAAGGAATTCAATGTATGGGTGCCCATTAAAGGACTGATTCCATTTTCTAACTACACAGTACAAGTGAATGCGTCCAACAGCCAGGGCAGCTTGATAAGTGATGCTATAACCATAGTCATGCCTCCAGGAGGTAAGTATGAAAAAGTGCTTTTTCTCTGCATGTAACAATTACACAAACACTCTGTTCAACAAAATGTTATTTATTATCGCAGCTGAGGACTGGAAGTTCAGAAGAATATGTTTGCATTAGTAGTTCTTACTCACAAAATTGTTCTTTTTGGCTTCTAATTTGTCACATTGTTCAATTTAAGAACTAGAGAATGAAAATACATAGTTGTGTAGTTAGCATATTATGAAGGTGAGAAGTGCATTATGTACTTATTTTTTTTCTGTGAATCGTGCTGTATTCTGGCATGGAGAGCTAATCTAGCCCAAGAATATAGAGAGACTCACCTGCATTTTGTAATCTGTTTTAGAGTAAAACTTGTAAGTGCTGACAAGGAGCACTTACTGGATAGACTTAGAGAATTTGTTTAATAGTAGTATAAACCACTGGCAATATATTGAGTCAGAATCCACAAAATAGTGTAACTGTAAGAAAGTCAATTACAATGTACTGATTTACAGTGAATGAGGCTGAAAGCCAATCTGGATATTATCTTCATAACAATGTGAAATAAGAGAATTGAGCAAATATGCCCTAAACATTGTGCAATGATTTGTTTTGTAGCTTTGTTGTTGGGTTTTTTTTTCAAGAAAGCTTACATTTGTAACTAATGTAGATGTGTTATTTTTGCATTTTCTTTCGTGGACATCCTAGCTAATTAGTTTTGTTAAGTAAATGCCAACGGATACAATTATTTAAGGCAATTTTGATTTTTTAAGTGAGAGTCCAACAAAACTTGGTTTTGAGAGATGTGTGGTGTAATCACTGAGCAAGAACAGAGTAGAGGAACATACAATTTACAATTTGAAAGTAAAAGAAAAGCAAAAAAAAAAAAAAAAGGAAAGAAAAATCATAAACCTTACAGCTCAAAAACACAGACTTGAAACAATTTGCTTGCAAACAGATGGATTGGGTTTGGGGACTTCAGAAAAGTGAGTAAATACAATACAGAGTTTGTATGGCAGATTACTCAGTAATAAGGAAATGGTCAATTCCCAGCACATTTTATACTTTTCCAATCTGATTGTCAAGTTGCACCTACTATTAACAAAAATACATTCCCATGTAATAATAAAACTGCATGATTTAAGACTGAGCAGTAAGACACTGATATTTCTAACTCCAGTGTCATGTTTCAATTTTGCTTAGCAAAATTTGGTAGTGAAAATTTCACCAAATGACAAAGTAAAGGATCTTTGAAGATAAGCAAGGATGTGCTCAAGTTTATGACAGCCATTAAGATACACTTTCTTTCATCATTAGATTGTTGTTGATTACAATTAGAAAACTTATAGCTTTGAAATTATCTTTTTTATGACCTTGTGGTAGTTTAAAAGCAATACCTCATTGGTTAAATAGGTTTTAGTTCATGCTTCCTTTTAGTTAATGATCTGAAAACATATTATCCTGATTTACACATAAAATCATGCTGAAAAGCATGTGGCATTCACTAGGATATGTGTGTTTAAGTAGAATTAAATTAGCAGTGAGAGTTATTAAAGAAATCTTCCATACCATTGTCCAGTGGACTGTGATCTGTAGAGAAATGAATAACAAATGAAGCAGTGCATATGAGAAATGCTTTCTCACACACTGTATTTTCACTCTATGTGTACACATGTACAAACACACGTGTGTGTATCTAGGACAATATATGCTTGCTTTGCTATGATGTTTATTATAATGAGTCTTTGAGTGTTATACAATTCCATTGCATGATACATTATGAGTATAATGGTAATTTTACACTGAACAGTGCATTCACACTTTCTTAATCACTAAATGAAATCTAGATGCTACTAAAATAAGAAAGAATTTTATTTTTTACTTCAGTGGCCAAGATTTCACTTAGACAGAAGTTTGGTTTGAGCAAAAAGTAAAGCAGGTCTCATTATGTACAAAACCACAGCCTTTTAATACGTATTAAAATGTAGCATTCTATTTTTAAGGCAAAAGAAAAAACGCTATTTCAGAAATCTGCACTGTGGGGAGTAGTTCATGGAGCTTGATGGCAGATTGTCTAAGGGTGAGAGAGGACAAAGGGGTATTCCATATTGAAGTTATTGCTGATCACTGTTTTACAATTATGATACAATTTTTTTTCCAACATACATTTCCTTTGTTCTTTTTTTTTTAATTTAAAACACATTGCACATAATATAAAGCACACCAAATCTTTAGTGTTACCTGATTGAATATATCTTAATTTCTTATCAAGCTGATTTGCCATGCTTAAAGTCAATGCTTAAAAAAAAACTGTCTTAGAAATAACGAATTTATTTTATCTAAGCTCTCGGCTAAAATTGCAGGGCAGGTTCAAGAGTTCTTGGAAAGATTAAAAAAATAAAAACTGAATCCAAATGTTAATCCATAAATATGAAACTTTCTTTTGACCCTTACCCTGTAGTGGTCTGGAGTTACTAATGGGGTTAGGATTTCAACTCTTAATGGGACTTGGTGCATTAGTGTTTGGTATGCATGGAATTCAGCATTCAGTTTAATAAGTGGTTGACATTGGTGATGTCCCTTAATTTGCTTAAATCTAATTGGCTCTTTTATCAGTCAAACCTGTATGGATTGGCAATTGATCAGAAAGGGTCAGCCATGACTGTGCATGTACTTAAATGCTGGAACCACCAGTTAAAGTCACTGTTGCATAATAAGAAGCTGAAACCATGAGAACAAATGATCTTCAGAGTCGGAAAGCAAAAGAAAGCGGAGAAGTTTTTCAGGATGTTCAAGTTCAGAACAAAGGCATTATGGAGTATATAAATTTTAAATACACTGCTTTTTGCCTCAAGACTTAAAGCTTTTTTTTCCAGATGAACTGAAATCTTGTCTGAAACTGTCTTTGTTACATCAAAGAACTGCATAGAAAGCTAAAAGAGATGGAAGAAGCATAAAAGGGCATAGTTTAAAATGATTAGTGACAAATTCCATACCGCAGAGGTAGAAGTAAATTTTTTTGAGTTTTATATTTTTTCCAAAAAGAATGAATTTGTTCTATTTATCTTGTCCTAAACTGCTTTGGTAGAAGCTGTAAAAAAATAATATACTAGCAAGTGCTTCACATTAATTTGAGGATGCCAGCCAGTAAAAGATCTGGAAAACAAATTGTTTTAGAATTAATTTAATTAGATAAATGAATTGAAGTGATACAGAGGATGTAAAACTGCAAAATTCTGGGAGAAACCCTTCTGCACAGAGTTCTTGATGATACATTTTTTCTCCTCAATGAGTGCTAATTCTGATGTAGTGGCACATAGAAGACCCCATTATTTTAGAATTGCTTTGTAATAAGAGATGGTGAGCTAGCAGAAAGGAAATTTGCAATCACTGCTGGTAATAGCTTATACTCTAGTTAAAGCCATTTATTCCCTTCCTCTGACCACCAAATCCTGAGTATGGAAGGGGATGAGAAGAAGATAGATTATATTGAATAAATAGGTGCAAAAAGAAGGACAGGCTGCTGCTGAGATGGGAAGTGGAAAGGTGGAGGTTCAATCCTCACCTGTGAGGCAGAGAAAAGCACTGCATTTCCAAGTCATGACAAAAGGGCTAAAGACTGTTGAGGATGGTAATTCTGTATCACATTGCAGAGTTGTCTCCCTGTGTATTCTTATGCTGGGGACTACAAACTATTAACTTGGTGCTGATTTGTCTGCAGAAAAGAGCCTTAAAGAATTGATACATACTTCCTGTGTAAAACATAAAAGGGAAGATACTCTGAAAAAGTATTGCCTAAGCAGTGAAGTGCCTCTTTAAGCTCTGCCATAATTTATTAAGTAGGTTGTTTGATCATATGCTCTGACCATGATTTGCACCATATAGGAATGTCTGACAAGGAAAGATGTAAGATTTTGCCTTGGACCCTTAAGCCCCTGCCCCTTGCTGGTGCCTTGATTCTGTATGGAATATTGCATGCCTCTGCCTGGGTTTGTTCTCAGCAGCAAAACTTGAGCCTGCATACCTGTAGCTGTTGATGTTTGTCCATACCTAGAGGAGATGGTGTCCTGCAACCAGAGGATTTCATCCACTGTTAGTTTAAGTCACAATGCCTTGGAGACTGGATATTGAACTCCATCATAGGACCACTGAGCTAATTACGCAAACAAGTAGGAACCATATCACACAACTTACATTCACATCTGAAAGCATTTGCTCGTGCAAGTTGATCACTTGCTAGGAAGCCTCCTTAGAGGAATGAATATTCAATAAACAGAACAAACTGATGTTAAGTCAGAATTATTTAGGAAGAAAAATCAAACTTGAATATGCTAGAATTTTCCCTGTGAGAGAGATTTGTTTTCCCATTTTTCTTAGTATCACATAGAGTCACACCATAAAATTTGTTTTGAAAGGATGTCCTTTGCTTCAAATTTCAGTTATTTCTGAGACATCCCTTGTTTTTCTGTCTTCTCCTTCTTCTTTTCCTCTTCTTCTCTTTCCCTTCTCTCTTTAGACTAAAATTGAACTGGGTTCTTTTTGTTCTATACCTTCTGCATTAACAGAAAGTTCTTAATGAAAAATTGGGACCATATCTTTTCTAGAGGTAGTTTAAAGAGAGACCAGGATAGAGTAGGGAGGAGAAAGAGCTCTCCTGCATCTCTCATATATGACCTAGCTAATTACAGTGTCAGTAGAAAGCTATGTAAATTGTCCATTCCAGTTCCTTTTGTCCAGAAAGATGATTTCATGGGGATATATGGGTAAGATTGTGAAAGTGCTTCTGTGGAAAACTGTGAGCTGTTCTACAGAAACAGTAATTCTTCTCTAATCTCTGCAGTATTGAACTGATTGTCATTTTCATTAGTGCTGCTTTCTGCTTTTATCCCCTTCTCCCAGGCTGTTCAGCACACCTTTCAGTGAGCTCATACGCTGTCTAATTCTTGATTTTGGGTGGGTGTTTTGGATGGCAAGAGATGAGGGAAGTAAGTCTCATTCCTGAGCAGTTGTGTCGTCAAGCTGTGGCAATGGGAGGCACAGAGGTGCCCTGTTTGCTGCTCAGTTTCCTAAATTGCAGCCAGTTGGGGCTCAGCCGAACTCCACACATCATAAACACTGCTTTACATTGAAGCTTAGTGCAAATCCCTACTCATAAAACTGGAGAGTTTTGCCAGCAGGCAACGACACTCCAACTATGTCCTTTTATTCTGATTGCCTCCTTCTCTTTGCCTTTGCACCCTGTGCTTTTGGGGCTGGGCAGATCTGCCATGGTTCCAGCTGTGCTCTTCGGTTGCTTTGTCTCTTCTAGAGCAGCATGGAACAGCTGGCACAAGAAGATCAAACCAGCAGTTTTAGTTGCCTAGTAGAACATGGATGTGTTTGCTTGCTTAGGGAGAGACAGATGAGACAGGGAGAACTGTGCTACAGCTAACTGATCATCTATAAGCAGGCAATTAACCTTGATGAAGAGGTCTCACTCAGGTCCTTCCTAAACCTCAACCCTAGCATGAGATCCAGTCTGTACTTGAGACCTCCTAGAAGAAATCTGTGTTAGAGAAGATTTCATGCTGAAAAACTACAGCTTAATTGTACTTCAGAAATACAGAAGAATATATAAAAATGGGGGATATGGGCTGTTTTGGAATTTAGAGGGAGATCATTATTTAAAATTATTAGCTACTACCACATTAACCTATTTCAGCCAATTTCAATTGTACACAAAAAAGGACGCAATGTAGATAATGTGCAATTTTTATATAATCTCAAGCTTATTCAAGCTTGGGTTTCTTTTTCTTTTCATTTTTGTTTTCATTCTGAGCAAATGTGAACTAGATTTTTCAGTACTGTAACTAAAGTCAGCATTTTTATATGATGTCAGGTTCTGTTAAAGGAATTCTACAATAAAATGATGTTGAAATTCCTGGTGAAAACAAATGGATGACATTTGAAAAATCACACCATGAATTTTGTCTTTAGAACCATTTTCCAGATATATGTAATTACAAGGTATCAGATCAATTTTTGTGTTACTTTGCTACTATGATTTGCACTGCTTTTCTTAAAAACTCATGTTTTTATACCTTCGATTTTTGGCAACTCCCAACCCTATAGTTTTTGGAATAAAATTTCATTTTCATTAACTGTCAGCAAAGGCAAATAACTGTGAGTTGTTGGTTTATTTTTTTTTTTTGTCATGTTGTTCTGTTATTTTCTTGCACTTGAAGCATCTAGATTATAGACGTTAGCCCAGTGATCACAAAGCATTTGAGCAAGTGGCGAGGTTTGAAGGTTTAAGCCACTTTGCACACTTCAGGAGGTTTTGAAGTTCCTCTGCCTGCAATGAACTCAGTACACCTCCAGCAAAGTTCTGTCACCCTGTTGCATATTTGTCGTGTTTCCATTTTAGGGAAAAAAAAAGCTTCACGGGGGAAAAATTAAAGTTTCTTTTAAGAGCTTGCTGAGGTTTAAATGGAGAGGGAATCAAATCCCTCTTCTTTTCCTCTCTTTAGCTAGGGACAAAATCCGAGATGGTCTTTCTTAAACATCATGACCATAAAGGGCTTTTGGTTTCTTTTGCTGGTTCTATATGCAGTTAAAAACTACTCTAACTAACTCCATTTTGGGAGTTTTCTCTGTAGTTTGGAAAAGATCTTAAATTGAATTAAAAAACCTTGGAATCTTAAAGTACTTTGCAGAATTAAAATATTTTTTCTCTGTATGGTTAAATATTTTTTCTGGTACTGTTTTAAGTTTGACTTTTCCCTACTTTTTCTTATAGCAGTACTCCTCATTCTGTTACATGTCTGCAGTTATCTTTAGGTTAGTTGGCTGATTACCTAAGGAGAAATAAGCTTTTCTTATAAAGGCCGAAAGGGAGAGAAAATGGAAGTTGAGTGTGAATCACTCATTAGAGTCACCATTTCTGCGGTGTACCTATAAGGCAGTGGTGGTGTATGCTATGCTTTTTCTTACAACAACCACCACTATAAGAGTCTTACTGATTGATTCCAGGCATTTGACATTTTTCTCCCTGTTTTTTCTTTCCGAATGTTATTTTTGCATCTGCACACATGTGAAGATGAACACACAAACAAAATGTACATACTATATTAGTGTATGCATTTTCATGTATACATTACTGCTTTCTATCTTTTTTTATGTTTGGATCTCTATGCAGATCATGCTTATTCCTCTGACAAAGAGATACTATGCTCTTTGATTAATACCAGCTGAGTAAAATGAGAAAGGGAACTAATGTATTTCATGTTACAGGGTGATATGTCCAGCATTGGATTTTATTAATCCATAGTGTTTGTATACTGACTTTTTTACTTTTATGATTTTTACAAATATATCTGCCAATCCAGATTTTCAGAAGGCTTCTCAAGTGACTGAGGATTGTTATTCCCATTTTACAGATAGCAAGAAAGGGAGGCATGTGTGGAAAGCAAAAGCAAATTTTATATTCCTCCTCATGCTGAAAAGTATAATATACATGTCACAAAGTTTGTCAGCCTTTCCTCTTGCCTCTTAGCTTTGGCTGGGGGAATGCTTCTCTGTGAAAGGCATCATCTTAGTTTAATGCAGCCAGTGTGTACAGAGAAAATATGTATATTCAGCTTGACTGATTTTAGATAAGCTAAACATTTCTAATAGTACATATATAAAGAAGTTGAATAACTTAAGAGGTGGCTTTATATAGAGAAAAAATATTTCTCTTTACTCTGTTTTTCCTTACATTGAAGTTGTGAGTGCTCTTACATATTAAGTAGCCTGTTTGAGAGGGTTATTCATAAGAAATTGATACTGCTGTCCAAAGTACTCAACTGATGGTAGTAATCTGAATTAATCAGCTGTAAATCTTCCGTGTTGAGGATTTAGCCCTATGTGTTAAAAATGAATGAAGGAGAGGAAGTTTCCCCTGGCTCTTTACTTTTTATCAAAGGATTGAAGAAAATCTGTATTTTAGAGAATAAGTACTGCCAAGGTATTTACTTTACCTCAACCTATGATGAACAGTACATGTATTTTGGGGTAAATATGGCACATAAGGCAAAACACATTCAGCCTGGTTTACGTTTAAATAAGGCACGATCATGTTTCAAAGACTTTTAATGAATTAGTCTATCTGATTTTGAAGATGACTGTAGTCAAGGTCTTTTCAGTAAAAATACTTGTGAACGGATTGTTCGCTGGTGTATATAGACACACTACCACCAATTCCTGTGGATTTATGTGTTCTTCAGTATTATCTAAGGAAATTAAACCCAGAGATAATTCATATAAATGGTTTATTTGTTAAAAGTGCCTAGAACAGGGCATTAACTGATGAGTAGCTACTTAATAATGCTGTATGAACATTCCTTGTGGATAGCTTGGCTGTAAAATGTTGTAATCCTTTTACCCTATTCATCAGAGAAGTCAAGTGTATATTTGAACAGATTATTTCTGTGTGGGAATAGTCTGTCTGAACTGCTTTTTATTCACCTTAAATATTTTGCTTCAATATATAAAGCCTAGATCACATTTCTGTCAATTGAAATGCTATTTTTAGTGGGGAACCAATCCGTAAAAGGACTCAGGGATTTTTGCCACTGTTAGGTGGAATGGAGGTGTTACCTTTCATATTCTTTCATACCTTATCTCTGTAAGAGCACTGGCTTTAAAAAAAAAGAGATCTGGATTATTCATCTATCTCCTAGTTGCTGGGTTCATAAGCAGGGAATGCAGAATACAGCCCATCTATCCTGATGAACTCTGCTATGGTGTGTGTGGGAAGCCTTACTTATTGGGGGAAAGACAGAGTAGGTGCTGTTGTAAGGCAGGGCTGAGGTGGGGGTGAGGCAGTGCGTGTGGCAGCAGCACAGAGGGCAGGAGGAGAAGGTGCTGAGTTCTGGGCATTCATGGATCAGGATGTGTGTTGTTCATCAGTGCCGATGCTCAGTGTGAGCATCAGAATGTGATCCTATTGCTATTTTCTGATACAGCTTAATTTATTGATACTGCAGCTGTTGGGCTGGACTGTAATGTGAAGTGACAGCCATAGCATTGCAGTTGGCATTTGGAGAAGTGATAAGAATTCTTGTTTACTCTGTAAATGTGGTAGTTCAGATTTGCTGGCCTTGGCCTCCTGTGTTACATGATACAGAGAATAATACGCAGTGTTTTGTTGTTATTTTTCCTAATCATAACAGTTGTATTTCCAGAACTAAATTTTTGATTCTTCTCTTTTCCATTGTGTGGATTACACCCCTGAGAGTTCTGCACGTTGATCAATGGCAGGATTTGGTTATATAGAAAAAAACACTCCCTACTAGTAATGATGACAGATACAATTAAATTAATTCTTTGCTGTCTCCTTTGATGTACATAGATTTTCCCCATTAATATTGATGGACTTCAGAGTCACAAGCACATGTTGGGGGTGGGAGGGAGTAAGCCCCTGAATGTTTTATTTTGCTCTTTGTGGAGCTGACTATATCATTTTATGTTTAAGTGTAAGGAAAGCTGCTGACAGTTTTGATATATTAAATTATAACTGAGAACTAATTCAAGGATCAAAGATGCTCTTTGGGAGACATCACTTTACTGGTAGGAAAAATCATTACCTTTTTTCCCAGTCTCTTATATTTGTACTGTATGTCTTGGAAATATCATTCCCTACAGTTTCTGAATCTTGATGTTTAATTTAACGCAAAGGTCTTTGAGCAGCACAATGGGAGGGGGGCTTCTGTTAGTTTCCTTCTGTAGAAGGAAATTGAAATGTACATGTTTTTTCTCATTTATCAAAGAAGTGCAAAAATCTAAACTGACATTTTATATCAAATGAATTATGAACTGTGTACCTCATACCTAAGGGAACAACAACTAAATTAGCATTTTGTTAAAGAGGGAGGAAGAGAATAAAAATAGGCTTTTAATAAATTTTCAGCAATTTTTGGTATTTTGTCTGAATCTGACATATGCTGTACTTTGCAGAAGAAAACTAGGGAGTATAGGCTACTTCAAAGTCTTTATGCTTTGAATGCCGTAGAGTGAATTGTGAAGCAGATTGAGATGACACACAAACCAGCGTTTCCACTTAAAATAGACCTTGTTGCTTTGGTATTTTTGTTTTCAGCTTGTCCAACTCAGGTGAACAGGAAAAGACAATATGATTTTAAACACTGTGAAGACTGGAGCAAAGTAGTTGCAAAGTAGTATATGATTTGTTAGGGTTTTTTTTGTTTAGCTGGTTTTATTTAACTTCAATTTGTGAGAATGTGGTTGCTATTGAAATAGACTTCCAGGGAGCAAAATTTTAGAAGACACTTGATGGAACCTTAAGAAGTAAATTTTCAAAGAATTATGTACTCAGTATTCTACCAACATGACTTCTATTGTCTTTAGGTGAACAACATTTCTCGCAAGCAAAAGCAAGACTCCCAGTCTGTAAAGTTAGAGTTTTTGACCCATTTTGACAATGAGTCAAAGTCTTTTTGTGATTACAGTATATATCATAAAGAATTAAGTAGCAGCTGTGAACAAGAGCCAGCCCTGTGTTGCCTTGATTACTAGGAGCAGAAGATTTGAGGTGACCTCTTTTCCTCCTCTTTCTGCAAGAAAGGAAAGAATTGTGAGGGAGAAAGTCTCTTCTGGCCACAGTTGTTTCATGGCCAAAAGGTAGCCTAGTGACCTGGATCTCACAGATACCTGTAGGATATTCAAGATATAATGAGACTGCACCACCCACTGTGCATAGTGGCTCCCTAACACCAGCTAATCTGTCATCTTGTCAGATCCATTTTCTATTTATGGGCACTCTCAAGCTTGGTTTCCATCAGAAATGGAAGTATTTCACACCATTCCTTATGTATTGCAGAGAAATTTATGGATTAAAAATAACTATGGGTAATCTTATTGCAGAGTTAATTTATTTGCACTCCTGCATTGTTCTCCAGTCTGTACATACAGGGATATATAAACTGAGGCTTCTGTCAAAATGCACATCGACTGCTTACACTGGAGTTTTCTACCAACAGGGTAGACTGTTCTTTAACAGTCCACCAGCACATCCATACTGCAGGAGTGCAGCATGAAGGGACTTCTTATTTAATGAGATTTCTTATTTAATGAGAACCTTCACATCTTTTACAGTATATGTGTCCAGCCTCATTTTCTTTAGCATTCAGTTGTGGTTGCTGTATTTTCCTAGTTTGTTTTGCCATGTTGAATGGAGATACAGAATCATACAATCATTTATGTTTGAAATGATTTAAGACTACCAAGACCAGCCAATAACCTTACATGACCAAGTCCACCACTAATCATGTCCCTAAGCACCACATCTGCACATCTTTTAAATACCTCCAAAGATAGTGACTCCACCTCTTCCCTGGGCAGTCTGTTCCAATGCTTGGCAGCCCTGTGTATCCAATAATCCTTTGTAGAAGCTGTGTCCACTTGTTCAGGTAGAATGGTGCTTTCTGGTTTTGAGAACCTTGTGTTATCCTTTTTCCTTCAGTCACAGAATAAATCAATATTAAAAATTATTTTTTAACAGATTATGCTTCAGAATGATGCATATGCTTCTTGTAACATCACCACCTCTGTGCCTTTTCCTTTTTATTTTATCTTTCTTCTTCTATGATGTTAGAATCCCCTTCAGAGAATTATTAGGCTGAAAAAGAGTTAATTGTGAAATCAGCTCGTGCCATTGTCTTTCCTCAACACTGTAAGTTATCTCATTTCTGGTAAAAATTTATTTAGTATGATGGAGATTTGGAAACTTTCTTGCAGAAGTTTAATCCCATTGCTGTGGGTCCTGTTTCCCAGGATATACATTTCTGTGTGTCTTTGCAAAACTCTGCAAAGTTGAAGATTCCTGTATTTCTATACCTTATTGTTCTTTAAGCTACGTAGGTTTAAACTTTCTTCCCTGAGCTTTTCCCAGCCACAAGTGAAAAATTTTGATTTTTTTTTTTTTTGGTTGGTTTTTTTTTGTTGTTTTTGTTTTTGTTTTGGTATTTTTCTTTTGTTTTGTTTTTGGTTTTTGTTTTGGGAAGTCTCTGGATTTCCAGAACTAAGAACTGTTTAGTTCCAAACAAGAAGCAAGAAGTTTAAAAGTCAGCCTGCAGTTCTCTGAATTACCATCAACATTAAAAGAGAAATTTTAGTTTAGCCAAGAGTCTCCTCACCAGCAATCTAAAGACTCTCACCAGAGATGTTTCCATTGGTGTGGAGGGTACTATGCCTGCCTCTGGTTATAGCTCTCTGATATCAGACATTAATTGTAAAGAAAGCTGTGAGGTTTTGAAGATATCAAAATCTTTCACCTTTTCCCTTTCCAAAAAACAAACAACCCAAACCCCTAAACAACCTACTACTGCTACTACTACTACTACTACTACTACTACTACTAATAATAATTGCAATCCCAAAAGACCTCCTGAACTTAATCTCTACAGCTGCTTCATGCAGGAATCTGAAGTTGGTGTATGAAGATAGGATCTTGTTCCCTCTGCTCTTGTCACATGTGTCCCCTTAAGTTAGGACAGACAGATCTGATTGTTTTCTAAAGCTATTTCACAGAGGTATTTAATTTTCCAGTGGCCAGAGTCACAATTAACCAGCAGGAGCTGTTTGTTTAATTGCAGTTTCTGCCTGATTTTGTAATACCATTCCTTATGGTTTTTCCTCATAGTATTTTTTAAAAAATTAATTTTGTTATATGACAGTTATTGGCTAGCCATCCTTTTAAGCAGTCTGATGAATAATTAGTTTTACCGGGCAGTTATAAATTCTAGCCAATGTCCTTACTACAGGTATTAAAATCATTAATCATTCAGCTAATTGCTTATTGGCATTCTTTTGTAGCTTTTAGAGTTTAGTAAAGTTCTTGCTGAGTAAGATGGACAAACTTCCACCTAACACGAGGAAAGAAGGCAGGTTACTTCTTATGTAAAGGTGAGGTGACAAATATGTAAGATGCTTTTATAGTGTTGACTTCAGTAAAATGGAAGATTTAGGAAAGGAGCGTCTCTTACACATATTTGTACTTGAGACCCAGACCCAGGTTGCAGGTGTTGAAATTGTACATGAAGAAAAGCTCATTAAAAGGAGGGGAAGGACTGATTATTTTGGTTATGAGTTTTTGGGTTTTTGTGGTTTTTTTGTTTGTTTATTTTTTTATTGTTATTTTTTCCTAGACCAATGTTAATGAGGAATAACTAAGGCAGCTTTGGGATTTCAAAAGACAATTGTCTTAAACTTTGGGTCTACAGGTCATGGAGTAAAGCCCAAGTTGATTTTTAGGGTCCTACTAAAATTATGCTTTGCAGCTTGCAATACCAAATAGTGAAAATGCAGAAAAATTTGCAGTTAGAACTTACACACTCAATCCAGATAAAGATACATTTTAGGGTTTTTTTCAAACATCTTATTTTTCTGAATCATATTATGCCATGCAAGTACCAGCAACATTACACAGAAGTAAATAGATTTACAAAGCCACTCCTTTTCAAATGAAATTGCTATTACAGCAGAGAGCAGATGTATAAAACAGGATAGATCATGAAGAAAGAGTAAGATATCTCTGTACCCTTTCTGTGTTACACTTCTGAAAAGAAAATTTCACTAACATGAGGTGTGAACAAGTTTGGATTTACTCGAAAGTTCACAAAGACTTTCAGTTACTCCTTTATGTCTATATGCTTTTTTTCAAAACACAGCATCCTTTCTTCCCGAGACAAATGTGCCAGAGAGGGGAAAGCAAGAGGGGCACCATGAATCTTTCACTTTGTGCATTCCAAATTTCAAGGATGTGTGTTGAATTAGGGTGCATTGTCCTTGGTGTATGTATTGTTAGATGGAGCTATATCTGTAACTGAAAGCATCCAGCAATGAAGTTATAAAATTAGAAAGAAAATCCAAGAATGTTCTGTGCATTCTCTAGTCATTGAGGGTGTGAAAAACAACATGGTTGCACATATATATTAAAGGAAAAAGTCAAGAACAGCTGCTTATATTTGCTATATGCTGAGAAGGAAAAAATAATGGGAAAAAGAGTTAAAAACAAAAATTAAACTTCAATGAACCTGTGAAGATAAGAAACAAAACCAGCAATTTTCTTCTTTGCCAAGACATAAAGGTTTATAACTAGCATGCTGTTTTACTGATGACATATGGCCCAACATCATGGCCTGTCTTTCTCTGGAATGAAACTGAAACACATGCCCAATATGAGAATTATGGGGAGTGCAATGACTGGAATTATTTGGACTGAGCAAACCACTAGGTAACAGGCATACCTGAGAAAATCAGAAGCAGCAAGTGTCAACATGCAGAACATACTGCTGTAAGAGGTGCCCTGATGAGATGATCTTGGAACGGGCGCCCAAAATAGAAAACGAATCAGTAGTACCTAAACAAGCTCTACAGTGAGATAAAGAAATGGAGTTTGTGAATTGAACCTGCAAAAGAGGAGGAGTAGTCATGACAGAGTGAGACATTTATCTAAAGGCAGTCTGATTGAAGCTTTGCCTTGCTCTTTTCATACAGTGGAGAGCCCATTTTTCTCCTCCTCTGTAGTTAAATACCTGCATGTGTATGAAATATATTTTGATACAATACAAATGCTAAATATTTTATATATGCAGATGTGGCAAATTGTAGAATTACATATTCATAGCTCCGAACTCTTCTAGCTGCCTATCTGGGGATGTTATGGATCCATTGGGGTCAGTATATATGATTACTGTTAAACGTGGTAACACTTCAAAGTTGGTGTGAGTTTGCACCAATTTGATAGATACGTAATCAAGCTCTACTGGCTTTTCTTCTTCTTGTGAAAGATTAATAGTGCAGACATTTTTATAACTAAATAATCATTTATTGTCCTAATAGTAGTTCACTTTTTTATAGTCCTACTCAAAGTCGTCTACTTTCAGAAAATTAACATTTCAGATAAATCCTTATGATAAATATAATGAATACCTCTCAAAAAAAAAAAAAATCTTTCAACATGGGATAAACATTTAATCATAATCATTTCACACAATGCTTGCTGTCCTAAAATAAACAAATACTTACAAAGTTGACTATTATTGCATATGTTGTTTAAGATAAAGAAAATGAGGCAAAAAGTTGAAATACTTTTCAAAGGCTGCTTAGCACATCACTGGCTGAAGAAGGATCAGATCTTTTTCAATACATCTGCATGTACGTGAGTATCTGGAATACAATATATCATTGTCATCTTGAAACAGTCTTCAGTTTTTATTGTTTTGTGGAACTGTTTATTAATTATTTGATTAGAATTGACATATGATTAAATATTTTATTCTGCCTTTGTAGTCTCTTCATATACAAAGCATGACTTTCTGCCCTGCTAAGTGAGGATTTACTGGGCTAGATGTTGATTCAGTAGGTTGCAAGTGGAGTGCTTGCCCCCTGAGGGTCATATTAAAGCTCGAGGGGAGTTTTTTGAGCAACACTGCATCTTAAAGACAATATATCAAGCTGATAGATACATGGCTCTTCTGTTGAGAAATTCGCAGTAGAATTATTGCTTGTTGCCAGTTATTACTTGGGTAGTAAGGACTCTCTTGGGAATATGGATTGGATAAAAAGGGTTAAGCTGGGAGAAATGTTACACTGAAGACCTTGGTGATGCTTGAAATAGTCAGAGGATGTTTTGTGTGCAAATTAGAATTACCATTTTGGGGGGTAAGTGCTCTGCAGTTTTAATGAGCAAATCGTGATTAGTTTAATAGAGCACCTTTCTCATTATGACTCAGCAGAGACTTGACAATTTATCTGCTGTACCCTCCTGCCCCCCTGCCCCATTCCTTTGGAGAACACTCACTAGTATATAGCTGAGGAAATTCTCTGTGGGCCACAGGAAGCCTTTCAAATAAATACAATTGCTGTATATTCTAACATGTTGGCTTGAAAGTAGTGGGCCTGGCTTGTTCTACAGGTCAATCAACTTTCACAGCAGAGATTTGTCCAAATTTTTTACTCTTCCCTCTGCTTTTGTTGGTAGAAGAGATTTGAACATTTAGCTGAGATTACCTACGCCACTAAAATAACATCCACACTGTGGAATTGTTATTGACATTTAGACAGCAACATCTTTGTTTTTTGATGAACATTCCTGTATCTCTGTAATAACCACCTCTATACATACATAAAGCTTAATCGGAGCTTTTGCTTTGTAGATCTCAGAGAGCTTTACAAAGAAGGATAAGTATTATTATCTCCATTAAACAGATTGGTAAATGAAAGACAAAGGTGAAGTGAGGTGTCCTGACAGAACTGCAAATAAATTTAGTACTTTTGCCTCCTCAGTGAGTTTCCTCATGCTGTCTCCTCAATAATGTGAACTTTGACTTCCTGGCTAAATTGCTAGGTCAGCTAATTAGATTAATTTTGAGATGTAGCTTTTTTTGCTGTGTAGAATTTCTGTGTGAACTTAAAAAATTGGTGCATTTGAAACTGCAAACAGTTTAGTTTAAAATGAGGTTGTACCCTGCTTTGAAGGGATATTGACTCTTTCCGTTGGTGTCAGTTTATAAAAACTCTTAAAAACTCACAACTAAAATTTTTTCATTGCATCATCTTTCTTGTGCTGGCTCAGTTCGTCTGCTAAAAACTTCAGGAATCACCTTATGAAAGATGCCAAAATAATTCATGATTATCTCTGAGTACTGTACTTTACATCCATAAGTTTTAAAACCTCTTATTGCACAACTTAAATCCAACACTGCTTATGTTGCTGCTAAACAGAACAATGTTAAATGAGATAAATATATACGTTCTATATTTTACTGTGAAAGTGAACTTCATGTGCAGAGACATTTGGTGTGCAGATGTTTTTTTTTGGTGGCTTGGCTGGACAGATATTGGGTCTGTTTAAGTTAAATAACCATCTTTTTCCTCTGAGGTGAAGTGCTCACAAGCTCTTGATTGGCTTTGAAGGTGTTGGCATGGGATTTGCAGATCATGAATTACCTTAGTTTCAGAGATCTTCTGGATTTGGAAACAGGAAGATTTTCAGGTTTACTTGGCATTTACTGGAGCCTTATTGTGTAAATGGAGACAACAGCAGGAAGGAACATCCAGAGGCAGTCAGGCTGGTTCAAGCCCCAGATGATACGTTTTGTTTTTCGCAGTGGAAGAGAGGAGCAGAAGAGAGTGGGGGAAGCTGGAGATTCTGTTTTACTTCATCTTGTCCTGGAAAAACCCAGGAGGGCTGCAGGGCTAGGGGCCAACTGTCAGAAGTAAAATACCTGGTAATAACTCCAGTACCCCAGAAACGAGCTTTTAGTAAAAAGTTTGTATGAGAACTGACAGACCTTGAACTTAACGTAAAGGGAGCAAATCTCTTAGGTTGGAGCAGGACATGTCTTGTGCCTTTCTTTATAATACAGTTTGGATCTGGAGATGAAAAATGTTGAAGTTCCCTAGAGGTAAGCATATACAATCATTGTAAAAATATCAGATGCTAGTTCACACATCCGTTCATGTATATATCAGTGTAAATAAAAATTATTATATGTGACTGGTGTCTTTCAGAGTCAATGCATCCTTTCACCTGTCTCAGGGAGAGAGTGACTCAGTGCATCACAAACTCTGTTTCTTCCCTCTTAGTAACCACCTCATATACAGGTGGTAAATGAAAACCATAAAACTTACTGTAAATTACTGTTTGCTCATCTTAAAGCTTACAACTTAGGCCCTGAGGCTTACAACTACACTTTAAGTTACAGATCTGTGAGACTGTTCTTTTTCCAATAGAGACAAGAAGAAAATAACGGCAATGAAAAAAATTTCTTTTGGAAAGACCAAAGGAACAAAGCAAATGGTAACTACTGGACCATGAAAAGCAAAAGTATTATACAAGAGTTTAAATGACAAAGGCAGTAACTTTCCAGTATTTTAACTCTGGAAAAGAGCTACAGAGCTATGGCCACAGATATGTGTTATATATAAAAGTTATAGATGTGTTTAAATACAGAAAGTTTCTTCAACAGATTGATTTCTTGTTAAAAAAAAAAACCAAAACAACAGAGCCATAAACTCACAGGTGTAAATTGGCATAGTTCTTTTTACTGCATGCAGTGAAATTTGCAGCAGTTAAAGGTCATTGGTGGTATCATTACTGACACATTTTGATCTGCAGTTCCTTGGACTTAATAAAAATTAATTTCCTTAACAAAACAGTGGGCTAGATACCGAGACTTCAGTGAATCTATTTTGATTTCTACCTAAAGATGTTCTTAACTTAAAATTTCTGCTGTTTTCTTTTTAAATTAGTATTAATTTGTAAGGGTGAGAGGGTATCTGAATGATAAAAAGTCTGATCAATTTTATTCATGCTGGGTAACATTTCTGTGAGCATTTCCTTAGCTTCTCAGGGTGGCAGAGCTGGGCACAGGGAGAAGTAGATAATATTTGAACAGGTGGTAGAAAATATGTTGCTTCTGAATTACTTTTGGTGTTTGGAGGTTTGCTTTTAGCAAGATGATGTTCATGTAACTGTATTGGAAAGAAGAAAATTAAGAATCAGCATTGTTCAGTAGTGAAAATGTTAAACTAAATGGACCATGTTAACATTACTGTTGATCCTGAGGAACAGTTTTTCCAGTGTATGGAGCATTTTGTTTCCACGCGGCATATGTTCTCCATGGTTTTCTCTGCTCTAATTCATCCATGTTTTTCAACAGCTCCAGATGGCGTGATGCCTCCAAGGCTTTCATCTGCCACTCCGACCAGTCTTCAGGTTGTCTGGTCTACACCAGTCCGCAACAACGCCCCAGGCACGCCCAGCTACCGACTCCAGATGCGGCGGAGGCGTTCTGCTGGTGACATTTTAGAGTACGCAGAGCCTAGCGAGACCACCACCCACTGCTGAGCAGGAAAAGCCCCCTCACCTGGAGCATGGCTCACCTTTAGGGTGGCTGGTCTTGTTACAGGATGTAGTGTTTTAGCCTTTCTTGACGTGCTGGGATGTGTTCTGCAGTAACTCGTGCTGTTTTTCTTTGCAGTTTGCTTCCCAGCCCTACTGCTTCCTTACAGCACAGGGTTGGAGACCTGCAGCCCTACACTGAGTATGAGATGAGAGTTGTTGCCTCCAATGGTTATGGCAATGCTTACAGCAACTGGACTTCAATGACTACAGCAGAGGACAGTAAGCACTCAGATCTTATTTCATTCCCTTGAGCAGAAAATATAAATAACAGTCCAGCTGCCATTGTACATGATTTTTTAAAGTTATCTGGCTTTCTCAGTTATATAGCAGTAATGGATTTCCTTCCCTAGTATTAACTCCTAAAGGATCAAGTATCTGTTGTCTTACATATTCATTAAAAAAATAGGGATATTTACATACATATTTTGTGAAGCAGTATCTTACTTCTGTATGTAACATCCCTCCAGCAGTGTGTAATTCCTATATGGTTCGTCTAAGATACATTGGTAAGTACAGCTTTGTAAGTGGTGTTCCTTTACATTCAGGGACTTGATTCTGATTTCAGTCATATCAGAAAAATAAGTTGAAGTTAATAGTACATGACAGTTGTCTTACCTCTGTGTTGAGAATACTCAAGCCATCACAGAACTTTTCATTCCCAGTGATCTTTGTTAATTCAAAGTGGTGACCTACTGGTCTGAAATTGGGTTTGTCATTGTCAATCCCATCACTTTCATAGTTAATAGTTATATGTTCAGCAGACTGACTCCCCACAATTTGTTCAACAGTCCCTTGATTTAGCAAACAGCTGTCAGTCTATAGGTACAACCATTTAGTTGACTGGATAGGATTTTTTGCCTGATTCAATATGTAAGCAGAAACATATGACAAAATTTGAGCTTGTTGTTCATAATACATATAGAAAACACACAATTTCCAGCTTTTTTATGTTTTTAAAATGAAACAGAGCTGCTAGTTTTCTATTACAAGGTAGCAAAATATCTAATATTGGTTTAGGATGTATTCAGTGCTGGTGACTCAGCTTAGTTTGGTCCCTTCTCTAAATGGGAGGCTATGTTGAGAAAACACTGAGCAGAAAACATGTTTTCCCACAAATATAAAACATTTTTATATGAAGCTGAGCAAATTATTCACAACAGAAATTTAGCTGTTAAATTCATATAAGCTCCAAAGGTATTAATGCTTCTATAAACACACTGCCTATAAGTAAATGTAAGTTTTGAACTTGGTCTTTAGACACCAGAGCTGTGTTATCTACCTGTAGAAATCCTTGTTGAGATTCAGTTATTTCATTACATTGTTTGCTAACAAAAGTGGATACAATATTATTGAACTTGTCTGCGTTCCTAGTCAAAATGCAGCCACTCCCTTATGACTATTTTGTCCAAATTGCAATAGTTATTTAGCCCTGATCTGATAGTTCACATAGTTTCTTCTCAAGTATGAAGAGGACCTAAGTACATGTAAAAGGCATCAGTTGTCACTAATATAAAAATAATTTTTGTGCAAAGTAGTAGGGGTGCACAAAATTCTCTTTTGAGGATCTAGGGATAGAGTGGAAAGCTTACACAGGATATGCATTTCTATCTAGTCTTCTTGAACACTAATGTAGGTTACCTGCTGCATAGAACTTGGATGGTCTTTGTGCATTAGTATGACCAAAACCTGCCTTTTGCAAAACCTGGCTGCAAATATGCCCTGAGTTAGTGTGGAACATAGATATTGCCAAAGGGAACTTAATAACAAGAAAATGAAAATACAATGCTTCTGCCAGTGTTTATGCAATTAAAATATTTTGAGATTGACAAACAACTCGCCTCATCAGCTGTGAATACTGCATCTTGTTCCTTAACTTAAAGCAAACTTCTGTAGTTCACTTATAAACTCCATGCCTCTGAGGGCAAAATGATTTTCCTTAAAATGTCCTCCTCCATTTGTATTGATACTGCTAAAGAGTACATGCTGATGTATCCCCAGTATCCAACAACCCTTGTCATTTAAAAAAAGCCAAATCCAACTTTCAGTCCTCTGGTGACAGAGGACTCTGTGGTGTCATTGTGGAGAGCTGCCATCTGTGAAAGGATATTCAGCTCAATTGCTTAAGAGTGAATGATTGTCATTGGGTCTAAGCAGTACTTTTGTCAAGGTTTCAACATGTTTCTTGTGAAACTGCCTATACTGACAGTTTGTTGCAGAAGTACACTTAATTCCTGGCCCTGCTAACCAACAGACTGACTTTTTAAAGTATGATTTAACAGGGGAGATTTCCCATATCTCTTACTCTATTGAAATAGATGTGTGTATACATGTTCTTATTGAATTTTATTCGGTGAATATATGTACTTTTTGTTTCACCAAAGCATAAAGTATCTGTAGACATAAAATATGTCTGTGTCTTTGTGCACATACACTTGACAGCGATAGATGTAAATCAACACATCCACTTTTAAAGTCAGTGGAGTTCCAGTAATACAAGCTGATGATTTCACATTATATGTGCATAATATATTTTATTTATGATAAATATGGAGTAAAAGAGGAGGATATGAGGAATTATTAAAGAAAAATTAGCAAATGCTGCCATAAAAATCTGTTGTATCTGACAATGAAATGTCTTAATATACAGATTAGTAGGTTTGGGGTATTTTTAATGCAAGAAAAAACGCAGTAAAGAATTTTCAAATGCTTCCATTTACATGATTGTGACACTGGTAACTGATTCCATGCATTTTTTAAAGTCTAACCTGCCCACGCCAGATAACAATAATATACATAACTATGAATATTTTAAAACCTGCTAAACATGCATTAATAAAAGATGTTTGTTCCAGTGATCTTGGTAAGTATAGCACCAGACTATTTGCTGCCAGAATATCTACAAATAGAAACAATTGACAAAGTGTCTGGATTGGAGTTTGCTTTCAGTAACTTGATTTTAAATTTAAGATAGCTCTCTTGCAATCGGTGTAATGACCACTGAACTGAGAGGTCAGAATGTATCATGGAACTGAGAGCAGAATTGCATACATTGCATTCAGAAATAAAAGGAAATCTTCCAGATATAATAAAGGAGATACAAGTTAGCTTTTCCCTTTAGATATGGCAAGCCTTTGATCTCTCTGGGAGTTGCAAAGACATTGGTTATACTTACCTGAGGCTGCCCCAATGGCAGCTGCTGAATTCTGTGGTGTAGATTTAGGACTCACAAAATTATATTGGCTGATAGCAATGCACACGGTGTAATTTTTGTTCAGCAGGATATCTCCCAAATGTGAAAGGTGTTTTTTCTAGTGCTTGAGTAAATCCACCATGTTTTGGACAAGTTTTAAGGTAGCAAAATCACTACTTTAAAGAAAAGCTGCCTATCACATTGTTAGCATTTGAACACCCTAGAACCTGTCTGCAGCCCAGTGAGTTGCATACAGGAGGACATCTCAGTCACCAGCACATTCTCTGCAGTGGCTACAATTCAGTTATGTGGGTCAGTGTACAACTCCTGTGTGTAGAGCTCTTGCTAAAGCCCTTTTAAAAATGTCCAGCTTGCACTAGCTGGAAGAGGAGATTTTGAAACTTGCCTATAAGGCCATCCAATTTTTTATTTTTTTATTTCTTACATAAGTGACTGCAAGTCCATCTCTTTTATACATAATGATGTTACAGGCCAGCCCAGTGTTTATTCACAATAAGTAAGGTCAAAAGCACACAGTAGTCACTGGAGAGCATTATATATTGAAGTTGCTGGAGGTAAAAAAGCAATTAAAGAAAAAAAAAAATGACAGCTTCTGCAATGTATCAGCTGAGCTATTTCTTGTCAAATCAGGGAAGCATTATTCCTACGGTGTGCTCCTCTGGCATGTTTACCACAAAGCTTTGCTTGCAGGAGGAAAAGCCATAATCTGAAGGGAGATCTAGTTGCAGTCTAAACTTCTTCATAAGAGGAAGAGGAGGGGCAGCACTGATCTCTTCTCTGAGAGAATGGCCTGAAGCTGTGCCAAGGGAAATTTAGGTTGGGTATTAGAAAAAGGTTCATCACCCAGAGGGTGGTTGGGCACTTGAACAGCTCCCCAGGGCAGTGATCACAGCATCCAACTGATAAGAGTTCAGGAAGTGTTTGGACAATTCTCTCAGGTACATGGTGTGACTCTTGGGGATGTCCTGTGCAGAGGTAGGACTTGGGCTTCGATGATCCTTCTGGGTCCTTTCCAGCTCAAGATATTCTATGATTCTGTGATCGTCTTTAATCTTCCTGATGTAGACAATAAAGAGAGGCAATGCAGAACAAGAGGGTAAGTGATGCAGTTCACTACCTTTGGAAGCCCTTGCTTTCTCTGCTGATGATACTTGTTGTCTGAGAGCATGTCTTCTCCTTTAGTGTATAAGTTAGGGCTATATTATTTAGGTATATAAACTAATCCATAAATAGTTGATGTGAATGTGTTCATATGTGCTCAAGAAAGAAAAATGGAAACTGAAGCAAGAGAAGACAAAACTGGTGAGGTGATAAAGGGAAGAGAAATCATGTGAAATACCTGGCAGAGTGAATAGCAAAAGAACAGAACAAATTAAGCTGATGTAGTAGTGGCACATATAATAAGATTATCATATGATATATAGTGCAAACTGCCCATGCATGCCTACAGATTAGGAATTCAAACTTTATTGACTGGTAGAACTGAAGTTCTGGAACCAATGTGCTGTTGAAGCAGTAGAGGGCAACAAACGTGAATACTCTGAAGACAGCTCTTAATACATGTTTGAAGGGGTTCATATGGACTGCATGTCATTGCATGAACAGCTTAACCACTTCTGAGTTCTGTGATCTCATGTGATAAAAGATTCATGTGGTTCCTTGTGCCCAGAGCCACACAATTTGGATTTGTTGCTGGATACAGGCAGTAGTGTTTGAAAGACACCACATTTTGTTAATATGTATAATTTCATTGTCCATACTCCTGAAAAGAGTAAATGATTCAAGAGTAAAAGCCACAGAATTTTTATTCTGCTTAGTGAGAGAGTTTGCCAGCAAATCAGGTATTTCTCATTATCTTTAAAGGGCAGTAGTCCAGGTACATGTCTTACTATATTAAATGTAAATGTAGATTCCCCCAAAATACATCCATGAGAGTTAAACTGCTTGCTTTCCAAGTCTCACAGTATGTAAACAAATGTGTGGTTCTAGTCAGAGAACTAAAAAAAAGATTGACAGTTTTTTGCCTTTATTTTAAGTCAAGTCTGAACTTTTGAAGCAGATGAGCAAAATAGCCTACCATAAAAGATAATTTCATTTGCCAAAATGAAACTACCTTCCAGTATTAATACTGTAATGAAATGGTTTGAAATATGAACTAAGAATCATAAGGACAAAGATGTCCACTGTTCCCATCTTCAGTAGTTACTTCTATAAACAATTACATCCATGTAAAAAGCTTTATAATTTTATTTTCATCATTGACAGGCTGAGCTGTGTAGCTGTCATACTTTGCAGCCTTCCCTCCAGTGACAACCACATTGACAACATGTTATACTCCACATTGATTTTACAGTTAAGGAGCTGATTGTGA
>NC_139483.1:20721656-20736656 GCF_008360975.1 Lichenostomus cassidix
GTAGAATTCTTGGTGCATGTGAGTTTGGATTTTTTCGATCCTAACTATGAGCAGAAATAAACAAACGCAGCATAGACAGCTCAAGATGTTTTTTCCAAGTTCTGCAATTACAGGACATTATGGATTTAAAAAGTCTTTACTCATGTCAACCTGGTGGGCAACAAGTCACCTTGCCAAATAGGAAAGCCAAAATCTCTTGTGGACTTGGGATCAGAGGTCTTTGGCTGGTGAAGGCTGTTCACGTTGCAGAGCACAAGGTCGTGGTGGTGGGAGTAAACAGGTTGGAGGGGATGAGAGGGGCAAGGCCAGATCTCTCTTCTTGCTGGGTAATCTGGACAGTGGCTATACAGGGGAACTCTGTCGGGAGCCTGAAGCTAAGGCATAAATAGCACCTACTAGACAAATGCTGGAGAACCTCTCCAGGATGAGGAGTGATCACTACTGGGGGAGCAGTCTCACCATGGGTAGCTCAGGTCAGACAGCTTTCATGCACAGTGGTGCACACCAGCACAGGTACAGCGACAGCAGAACAGATTCAGGAGAAATACTTCTGCCAAAAAAAACTCATGCAAAGCACAAACTAAATTTGCACAGGCACACACCCCCCCCTGAAGTCAGGGTAAGGTGAGCTTTGGGGGCAGAGAGCAACCTTCTTGAACGAGATGATTGAGAAACTCCCCTTGTGTCACCCACACATAGCCCTGAGCCTCTTCCTCATAGGCGAAAGTTTAAAACCTGTGGGCTGTGGGGGAAAGCTAGCACCTAAACACACATTCCCATATCCACAGCCTATGTCCCGTAGGAAACTTATCAAGGAAAAGCCCTTTTGGATCCCTCCCTAGAGGTAAAACATCACACTTTCTCTGGAGCTACTTCTCTGTGGGCTTGCAGAGAGGTTGGTGGCACTCAACTAGGAAGCCCCTTCCTTGCGTGCACTCCACCAATCCAGGGACACCCCACTTCAACCAAGAACTTCCAGGCATCCTCAGCCCCTGGAGAGCAGGGATTTGTGCAGTCAGGAGCTGCAGGCACAGATTTGGTGCCTTTTCCAGGCTAATGCTGCCCTGAGCAGCACTGCCCCACCACCAGCTTTCCCCTACTCGCAAGGGCAGCATGGGCAACACCCCGCTGGGTGTCCTGGCTCCCACCATGACTATCTAGACTGTCCCCTCCCCTCACACACATTCCCAGTTCCCTGAGTGCAGCGAGCTGCTGTGTGGGACCATCTTAGCGCTGTGAGTTGGTGTGGCAGCATATCAAGCAGGAGGCTTTGGCTTCCACACAGGAATTGGAGGCAGGTTTTGGAGTAAGTTGCTACACTTTTTGGCGCGAAAGCCATGGCAGCATATGGCCCAATGTTCTCAGTTTAAGTCTGACACTTAACATTATTTAACAGTTTCTGTGTTAGGTGCTTTATAAGGTAAAGGAAATTAACAATTTTCAGCTAATTAGATCACTCAATTGGCTGAACATCCTGGACACCTCTTAGAAAAAAACAGGTTGGCTCAGGCAATGGAAAGGCTAATGCCTCTTCCATTATCACTTATGAGGAGAGGGAAATAGTTGGAAAGGATGCTTTTATTTTAAAAACACAAACAAAAAATACCTCAACTATTGGACACTCTAATAAACACACCTTTCTCCCAACCAGCATTCTTTCTAGAATGCAGAGCATAATTTTGCCCACCTCTACGTGTCTCTCAATCCCCCTGGCTACACAAGCAGCTCTCTGGTGCCACCACATTCTCCATTTTTTGCTTTCAAGTTTCCTCTTACAACTCCTGCTGTACAAATCTGTTAAGAAACGGATTTTTTTGGAAAGAGAAAAAAACAGACAAGAAACTGGGTGGCCGTTGAGGAAAGTCTGTTCTCCCACTGTGCCACACAAAGAGAAGGCCACTCTTTTGTGACAGCGCTGATGTTGGGAAGGGAAAAGCACTATTCCAAGTCGAGCTCAAAAGAGAAAAATTAGGCAAACAACAGAGGTTGTTTATTGCATTTACTGTTGCAACATAGTTTTTTTACTCTTTGTAAACTATTTAAGGATGTATGTTAAAAGTATTTGTTTAAAATAAAGCTGAGATTCCTTATCTCACGAGGAGAGTTTGGGGCACTAGTAATCTACTACTGGCTTACTGTTATCTCTTCTGCCAAGCTCACAAAGAGGAGAGAGAGAATGGGCATGGCTCTTACAAGGAAAAAACCTGACAGTGGGGCTGCTGAGATGCCTGATAATATCGGGGAAGTGAAAGTGGTAGTGCAGTGAAAATGGATACTGCATGATACATTAGATTTAATCACTTGCATTTCAATTAAGCTTTTCCACAAATAAAGACTGGGAAGTACTCTGCAGGCTCCCTGCGCGGCTGGAGCACCAAGCGCCGCTGGTGGCTGAGCACAAACAGCGCTGCCGCAGCTCGCACAGCCTCAAACCCCTGCTGCCTCCCGGGGCTTTCCCTGGTGGGATCCATCTCCCATCCATCTCCCCATCCTGCCCCACGCACAGCACTGCACCCCGTGGGACCCCTGTCCTGGAACTGCTGTGCCCACGGTTCAGGGGATGAGCCATTCCAGCACGGAACAGAGCTGCTCTGGCATGCGAACACCACGGCTTTGACGTGCTGGTTTTCAAACACAAATCTTGGTAGGACTTGAGAGTAGAGCGGGATAAAACAAAACGAAAGACTTCCCATTTTCAATTTGTTTAGACTTTTTGCACCTTGAAATTCATTTCTCCCTTTCCCCAGCCTCAAAAATCATCAACAGCATTTTACTGGGAAGATTATTAAATTTTCTCTTCTGCTTTACTAATGAATTAGAACTGCATGAGATGTAGAGGCTTCTAATGGAAACTCTGATTGCCCTTAACTTGCTGCATTGCCAGTGGCACTGCCACAGAATGGAAAAATCAGTAAGGCTCCTACAGCTTATGCTAGCTGGGCATTTAGTGTGTTTTGGGAAATGTAAGAAAGAGTCACAGGAGGGGTTCCTGTCACACCCCAGAAGCTGTCTCATACAAAAACTGAAGGAGAAATAAAACTCCCACACAGGAATAGTCTAACTCAGTCCATTGTGGTGAAATGCAATCTGCTAGAAGAGGCTGCCTACAATACCAAGCGGCATATTATGTACCCTGCTGCCAAATTCTGGCAGGTACCGCATACAGGCGCCCACAAAAAACCTGTCCAGAAAAGTGAGTATAGGGACGACCACCCGATTCTGGCTCAGCGGAGAGGTTATTGCATACTCTGGACACAACAGCCAAATGGGAATGTAATATGTTACTCAGAAGGAGCAGGAGGCACAGCCTGGACTGTGATGAGCAGGTTATGTCTCACACCAGCAGCAAGCCCTCTGCTTTCATGGGGTAGTTCCATGTGTGAAAGAGCCAGGCATGCAGAAACTGCTGGTTAGACCATGGATACAGAGGTAAACTGGCTCACAGAGCTTGTAATTGGCAAGGGTTTTTTTATGTTCAGTAGAATTTGGCTCCATAGGTGAACCACTAACACTATAGTAGAAGTGATAATTAAAATGATTATGCATCTAGTAAAAATCTTAAATGTATATATATATATATATATATAGTAACATCTGTAATTGGTGTTGCTTGCTCTTGCACACTCTTCCCATCTCTCTGCATTGCAGTCACTTTTGTCTTCTCTGTCTGGCCCTGAAAAGCTCCAACTGTGCCCTCTCCCTCCTTGGTTTGCATGGCTTGGGGTGGGGGGAGTGAGGAGGGAGGTGGGGGAGAAGGATGGGAAGCAGGTGGTGTTTAATCAGTCTGGCAGGGAGACAGGCTGTCACCAGGGTCCTTTTGGGGGTGTCATGAAGGTGGCAAGCATGCCCTCTGGCAGAGGGTACCTCCTTTCCTCTTTCCAGTGGCAGAGGGTAGGGGCGGGGGAAGGAAATTGTGCATGGTTATGGGTGAGGGGTGTTGCAAATGAAGCTGTCTCCACCAGCTCAGGCTCCCACTGAACAATTCTGACAAATCTCCCAGTGCAACCATGCTTTTATGAGCATCGGAAGTCCATCATGGAGGGATAAACTGCTCCATCTATCCCACCCTGAGGCATGCAGCCAGCCAAACAGGGCTACAAACACCCTGTTACAAGCTTCAGTGTGGGACCTGCTAGGCACCAGTGAGGCTCGCAAGCCTGTGAGGTCAGAAGACAAAGTCTTACATCCTAATGGACTGAGCTCCCTCTCATTTGACTCCTCTGTATCCCTTGCGGAAGGAAACGGTGCGACTGCAGACAGCAGTGGATTAGATAACCTCGAGGCTGGGCCTCATCTGATGGAGCCAGCCCTCTCTGCAATTGTGAGAGATAAGCTGCTCCAGCTCCTGCTCCCCCCGCCCTACCCAACACTGATATTTGGCACTTAAAGACCTTTCATTTGTAATGTTTATTTTCCCCTCTCTCCTCTAAAAACTTTCTGAAGTTGCAGACTACTGCTTTAAATGCATTTATAGGTCTGTGCCACAGTTCTGCCCCAAGTCCCAGTCGCAGCAGTCTGTCTGCTTAGCAACAGAGATTGTGCCACCCTGGTTTGCTGCTTCTACAAAGCCCCTCAACTAAGTAGAGAAACAAGTTCAAGGCCACCTCTTTGAGCACTCTGGACCACCACCTGGACACGGCTTCTTGTGACAGCATATTTCCACCAGAGCCTTGAACCAGGCCCCCCGCAGAGGGCACACAAAACGAGTCAGAGCCCGCCCGTGTACCTTCCCCCTCTGCAGATAAGAGAGCTGAACCTTGCCCCTTCCAGATCTAAAGGGAGAAATCATCTCCAAAACGTCGGTTACTTTCGGCCAGCCCTTCTGGCTGGCTTTCTATCTCCCATCCACCCACACTTACCTATCAGGAAGACTCTCTCTGCACACAAAATTCAGCTATACTAGTGCTGCAGGTGATGGGCTCTGCATAACTAAGGAAAGTGATCCAGTACTCTGAAGGCTCCCTCCCACTTGGACTGAATGGTATTTCTTCACTTTTTGTGCTATTAACGTGCTATTAACGACTGCTACAAAATGCATCTCTTTCTGCTCCCTGGTTCACTTTGTCTCACACACGTGAAGAACACAGAGTCCTTATGGATCCTTGTAATACCGTCCTGCCACTTCCTCACAACCTCAATATTTGCCCTTGCAGATTTAGGTATATTTGAAAACATCCCCACTATGCTCCACACCGATGCTGGAAGGTCTGTCTGCAAGCAGACCTGCACTGCCACTGCTCCCTCAGGCCAGGGATATCTGCTCTGATAAAGGGCAGGACCCCAGAAAGCTGGCCCAGAAACCAGCACAGGTCACAGCGCTGCTGAACCTCTCCCACGGTTTCCAAAGGATTTTGACAGTTTGCTAATTGACATTATGAGAGCCTGACTCTCGTCCATTTTAAAACACATTGAATATATCAAGCAAACAGTGCTCTGTGTGAAGGTGACCTATTCAAAGTCCTATAGGATGGGCAATCCTATCTGTAAGACTTCTGTTAAAGTCAGTCACATAGGCCTGACCCTGCGCTGTGAGACAGGATCGTCTGGGACCTCCTCATTTGGCAAGCATGCCTCACAAAAATAAAAACAACACCCCCCTCCACCCCACATCCATGAACATGATGGCTCTGTGACTCCAAATCCACTGCTCCATTTAATGTTTAGTTTCAAAAAAATTAAATGAAACTTTTTTCCAATTAACATTTTAAATATATTCACACTCTTGACTGTATAGTAACACAACAAAAGACAGCTCTTCAGCTGGCATATATTAATTAGCTGCAATGATTGCTGGAGCTGATTTACACCAGACACTCAGAATCCAGCCCAGAATTTAGTTCAGTGTCATGAAGAAAATGCATGGGGTGGGTGGGATACCGAGGGAAAAATCTTACAAAGCTAGTAAGCTAACACACTACTTCACATCTCTCTGGTATAAATTTATATGGAACAGCTTAGATAAAGTTTAGAAGATCAAACATTTTCCTCAATTTTCGCAGTACGAAATGTTCTATGACCTTCTAATGTGACACATTAGAACAGGATACAAGAAATTTCAGCTGATCAGGTCTCATGAACACCCTCTGCCTTCACTAGACAGTGCTGCTCCACCAAAAATTCTGAGTGTAAAATTTAGCTCTGTTTAGCTCTGTTATCTAAAACAAATGAAGAAAGTCTGGAAAAAAAAAAAACGTGTGCAACTTATATGTTATCCATTACCACAACTAGGATTTATAAAATGGTAAGAGTAATCACAGATTTATTTTCCTTTTTTTCCCTTTTTTTTTCCAACACCAGGTTTTAAAATTGCCTAACAAATTCCTGCTAGATACAGAATGAAAGAAAAAGCATTTCAGCTTGTAAGGAATAAGACTTTAAGTGAGTGAGGGATGACATGGGTTAAAATTCACCTTGCTTCTCACTCCTCATCCACGATGGGATTTTGGAGAACGTTGGACATCTGGAAATCAGTTTTACACAGAAAAATAGAAAACAGGGAAGAACTAGGAAGATGAATAAAGGCTCATCACAGACACAAAAGACCAGAGGAAAAAGAAGCTTGGATTTGGGTATTCTTGTCTGGCAAGGAGGCAGGCAGTAAGGCTAATGAAGCATTTGCGATATGGGACGTATGCCAGCGTAACAAAGAAGATGTGCATCAGCTCTGCAGATGTGCCAAAGCCCCCAGAGCAAAATAATGACATAATCACCATCAGTGTCACAGACCAGACTGTACACAAGGTGACATGGGAGAGAATAAATAAGGGTCTTTAGAGGCCTGTAGTACACACACGGGAAGGAACAGCCATTCCTCACAACTGCCACAAGAGAGTGGCGAGATGTTGGGTATAATGTGTGCAGCTAGGAAAAGAAATCTTGAATTGTGCAAGGCTAACACACTATAAATTGGTGCTTTTCTCGATCTCCAGTTGACGTTTCAATTCCCACTACCCCTTGTTGAATGCAAAATGAAATGGCAGTAGGAGTCAGAAGAGTTTGCCAAGTTTTGTTTTGTTTTGTTTCTGTTGGTTTCTTTTCTTTTTCCTTTTTTTGGGGGGGAGGGGTGTGAAGAGGATTTTTTTTTGTTTTGTTTGAGAAGAGGAGGGGGCAATAAAGATGAGTACGGTAAATAATTGTAAAAGAAACAAAACCAAAAAGAATCAAAAACCCCAAAACAAAACACAGCACATCATCACTGCATGCACACACGCACTCAGGAACAGAAACCCAACACCATTCAGCTGGAACAATCCTAGGATTCCCTCAAAGCAAAGCTAGAAACAAACAAGCATGGGCTTTGATTTGTTTGGGGTTTTTTTTTTGTTTCTTTTTTTGTTTTTTTGTTTTTCAGTGAGGGCAGTGAGGATTTTACCTTCTGGTTTACAACTAACCCTGAACTAAACCAGAAAAAAACCCACTAAAATATTTTTCCATGCTAAGAGACAAGATTACTATTTTATTGATCAGTAATAAAACACCGCTTAGGGTAATTTAGTACTTAACATGTTATTTGCGGTGGGGAGTAATCTGAAAAGCTCTGAGTAGCCTTAAATCATTTCACAACAGCTCTTCCTGCATAAAAGCAAGTGTTTGCCTCCGTACAGCTGTGTGATTTTGTGGTATATATTTTTTTTAACAGAACTTTTGTCAATTTTTAAAGGGAACATCTGTTTGATAAAGTAGAACAACGCTGCTAGCAATCCACAGGCCTAAGTGGGCAAACTGTGAAAGAGCAGGAGATAGGCTGAAGGTGCCAACAGGAGTCTCACAGAAGGAACATTCAAGTACGTAATTGTTTGCAGGATCTGGACCTACATGAGGAGCTCAGAAGAACAAAGCACTTGGCTTCACCCATGTCCCTTTTCATTGCTTCTAATGAAAGATTCATAAGAATAACTTTAATTTTTTATGATCTTTTTTTGCATTACTGTATTAGCTGCATCCACTTTGTATGCAATTTCTTCTTAAATACAGAAAACCTGTTTCAAAATGCCAGACATAATAACTTAATCAGTACAATAATTGATCTTGATTGGTGTGCAGTCCTTCTTAACAGTCAGGAAGTGAGATGGAGCCCAGAAAATGTTTTGTATGATTATTTCTTCCCATTGCAAAGTGATGTATTTGTGAAAAATGAAGAATGCAGGTGAAGGTCCATAGTGAAGTTTTGGGGTTTTTTTTGTTTGTTTTGTTGGTTTTGGTTTTGGTTGGTTTTTTTTTTTTTTGAGAGAGAGAGAGAAAAAAATTATTAAAATCTCCCTAATTTGCTAGTTAAACTGTTCAGTGGAAGAATGATCGTATTTGTCCTTTTTGGCTTCGCCCAATTAATTGGAGCAGTAACATAGCGATTGTTAATAAACAGCTCTAATTTGACTGTACTTCTTGCCTATCTACTAACCCCACCATATCTTTGTTTAGCATATCATCAGGGAAAACAAGGAAGCATGTATATAATTTTGTTCTGTTGTATATGAAGTTTAATAATTATGCCACAGTGGATTCTAAATTAATCACAGAAGGCACAACAATATTAATAATCTGTTTAGCAAACTCCAGTGTCTTTGCACTTTGATGTTAGGAGCACAGACAGTTCGAACTGTGGCAGTTTTTTAAATTGGGTGAGTGTTTGTTTCTTTTTCGGCTTATATCAATGTTTTCTTTTATGCTTTTTCTACCGTGCACCTTGTTTCCCTCTAAGAAAAAAAAACAACAAACCACAAACCAAAACCACAGAACAACTCAACAAACAAGCCTGTGCTTATTTGGGTGCATTTGGATCAAAGCTGACAGATCAAATTTTTCATTTATTTAACAAAGTTTCGCTGCGGCCATTCTTCATAATTACAGCAGTGTTTTAATTTTTTTTCTTCCCTTGAATAGGAGAGAAGGGGTTCTGAGAAAGTTTTTAATTAGCTAAATAGGTCTGTGTAATCTAGATGAAATAAACACGCCCGTTTGAAAGGGTTGTTAGAACTTTTCCAGCCATTTAATCCATAGATGGCTGAACACAATGATACCTTCCACAGAAAGCTACAGCCACCACCAGCAGCTGTTAGAAGAGAGCTTGCTCCCTGCTCCTATTGATAACCCTTTGTGGAATGAAGAAAAAGAGCTGAGGGAAGGAGAACTGAATGTCAGACAATAGACATCGCTACACACACTGTCTCTGAACTTTCCTCATCTCTGAAGGACAATTAATTATGAAGGCCTTTGGGGTAGGTCGAAGCAAGGGAAAACCTACTGCTGGCCCAGCACTCCAGCCGCTATCTCTGTGTTTGTTAAATGGTTGTGCCTGTTGGGGAACCAGAGTAGCAGCCACCAAAATAGCCAATAGATCATTTAGGAAAAAAGAGCAAAAGATTTTTTTTATGTGTGTCTGTCCTTGTATAATTCTATTCTCACTGTGAAATCATCCATACACAAAACACAAGGACAATTTTTTTTTTTTTTTTAGAAGAACCACAGGGTAGGTTACAGTCAGAAACGGCCTCTCAGTGGTGTGTTAAAAAGGATGGTCTTTTCACCAAATCATTTCACAGAGGCAAAACAGACAAACACAAAGAGTTGAGACTTTTTCTCCTACATTAAATAGAGTAACTGATAAGGTCAGACATATGATACCTAAAGACATGAATCTGTGAACTCTTGAAGTCAAAGGACTTCTCTGTGCAAAGGAACAATCTTTCAAAGGAAATAGATCATAGAACTCCACTGAATCCCCTTTAAACTTTATGAAGCAGGAGGAGAAAAAGCTCTAAGTAGGGAAGCTTGACAGAAGAGCCTTGAACTATTTTCTGAAGGAAAGATGAGACCCTCCCTAGGCTGCCACAAAACATCTTTTTTTTTCTAAAGGCTCTTCTGAACTTTGATATGTGCCAAGACACCGCTATTGAAAGCTGTATAATTATGTGCTATAGCCACTGTAGAAAATGCTTTGTTCACCACAACAAAGAACAATAAGCAAAGTAAAGTGACATTACACTGTATCTTTTTCTTTAAGAATGTTGAGAAAGGTCACGGTACGTTATAACTAATAAAGCTGTTGAGTAAGGAAGTTTAAAGTTGGGCTTGCTGTGCTTAAATGCAACCCAATGACAAAAAGGCAGAGGGAACTAAAATTGTAATGACATTAAAAAATAGATCATATATCAACGTGCCAACTTCATTATACAAACACCTTGATTCCAAAGGACACAAACAGCAGACCCGGGTGTAGTGCTGCAATAGTATTCCTCTCGCGACTCTCCCTAACCGCTTCCAACTACGGTCTGCAGTTCAACTAGCTGCAAAAACTGATTAATAAGCATTAACTGATATGTGCAATGCACGGACCTTCTATTGCAAGCCGTGGATTTTGTTACTTGATTAAAAACCAGGTTCACGTCCTGTGCAGTTTCAAGGAAAGCTCTGCTGTTTCACAAGAGAGCCTCTTCAAAATTACAGGGGGCAAAAAAAAAAAAAAAAAAAAAAAGGCCAGAGGGCACCAATTAAGTTTCCTGAAACCAAGATTTTTAAGTCAAAAAGAAATACCATCTGGCCACCTATGTTTCAGTTTTCCTTCAGAGGACTCAGGACAGTTACATTTGTTATTCTCAAACTGCCAGAGCAGCTTTACTCCCCTTGCTGCAGATCAGCAGACAGCAGCCTTCCGACTCTGTCTTTAAGAATGCCGAGAACGATGTTGAAACACTACAACAATAAAGCCCTTGAAGGAGGAAGTATACAGCTGAGGGAGAATGTGAGGAGTGCAATACTGAAACAAACAACTGTCCCGTTGGGCTGTGCTCACTGCTGGTACCACAAGAAGCGTGGAGACTGCCACAGCAGGGCAGTTTGCATGGAAAGAGTGACCTTTGGGATGCAAGTTAGCAAGTTACAGACTTGATTTTCACTTCTCTTGAGGCTGTTTTGCACTGCTCCAGAGTATTGGGGTGGTTATAAACTGTACTTTACCGTGCCTACGTGCAGCAAAGCCACTCAAAAGTGGTCTTAGTTTAAATGAGAATCAGGTTCGAGGACTTTAATTCTCCTTTTGATGAGCACCAATTCAGTTCAAGATGAATCCTGCAGATGAAACTGGGGAAGAATACAGGTTCCTAAAATAAGCATATAAGTGGCCAGCATATTTTTATAATTTAGGATGTCTTAATTTTTGGATGCAGTGCTGGGCACACTTCATTTTCAGGGAATGGACTGTTGAGGACCTTCTGACAAAGTGACTCTTACTGAGTATCCCAAAATGAAATTTACCTAAAATCATCATCACTTCTGAAAATGTTGGCAGCCTGCATTCCTCTCAAGGGCTTGTAGGCCGCTTACGTGACTGGGTTATTACTTAGATTTTATAGGTGGTGTTATTTGACTTGTTTTACATCATCCCATTGATTTTTATGGGACTAACTCAGAGTGCCTTAAGTTAAACATTCTGCTAAGACCTGAGTACAACTGGTCTTAATTAGGTTTTTCCCACTAGTGTGGTTTTCCCCTGCCAAAAGAAGGGCAAACTTCTTAAAAATGGTTTTCTCCGCCTTGGAAACACCATGTGCCGTTGCTAGCGCTGCGAAATGAGGCAACCCTCGCGTCGAGCCCCGCTGTACCAAAACTGCAGACAGTGTGTTTGTGCAAATAACGCAGCTTGGCAGACGCCTCGCCATTGTGATCCATCTCAACAACTACATCTGCAAAATCGGGCGAGTTCCCGTGAAGCAGCGGGCGGGATGAGCTCAGGAAGGTGGCGCTTGCAGGGATTGCTGGGGTTTGCCCACCCTGCAGAGGAGCGGGGCGAGCAGGAGGAGCAGGCAGGGGGGCACAGAGCAGAACTGCCACCACAGAGACCCTGACACTTCAGAACTGAGGCAGACTTGTTAAATGCCCACGAGGAAAAGGAATGGGCACCGTGCAGAGAGATGTTAATACGTGGAGAATGACGGTAACTGCTAAAAAATGCCAGGGAACAAGGATGATTGAGAAGGAGTGGGAGACAAAGCAAGGTTAAAATTCAGGTATTGTCCTCAGGCCAATTTCTTTTGGTTGTAAGTACATAAATCAGAAAATAAACCCTCTTGTTTATGTTTTTAAACTCATGTTAAACTAATCTTTATTTCAACTCATGTTTTTTAACTGTATTTCTATTTTAACTCAAAGCATGGTATCCCCCTGGTTTTCAATCATCCTGCCAGAGTCACAACTGTGAGCTCTGATGACGTGTGTTAGGACAGATTCTGAAAGAGTGTTACAAAAATTATTTAGGTTTAATTTTCCTTTCTTTTTCTTTTAATGCATAGCAACAATACCTGACTTTAATTATTGCAGCTGGCATTCAAAAGCCTATGGCAACACCACAGATGAGACAGATATCAAGTGGCACAGCAATCTGTCCTCTCTTTCTGACCAACTTGAGCTGGGACACTGACATATGTGGCTTTCGTTCACCAGAACAACCCACCTTCTTCCTTCCTGGAAGAATGGCCCCAGAACAGAGAAGCATCTTCACCTTCCACCCCAAAAAAACCCCAAAACCCAAAAAACCAACACCACAAAAAAAACCCAAAAACCCCAAAACAACCCAAACTGTTTTTTCTTTTTTTTTTTCCCCTTTCAAAACTCAGGTCCTAATTGCTCTGTGCAGCTCAGCACATGTTTCTCCAGCTAACCCTACTGCAAGAGAGAAAAATGTGGAACTGGCTACACACGTGTACACACAAAACACAGGCAAAGTTGCACCGCACAGGAGGAGGCCTTGGATCTGCCTCTGGCTCACAGCCACAAGGGTACAATGGCAAAGCTAAAAACGATAGGACATGTGGTTGTTAAACATCTTATTTGACTTTGCTACAAGCTGTCAGTGGCAATGCCCAGGGACAGGAGCACAGTATGACAAATTCTTGAACAAATCAATGGCACAGCCTGATATGGACCAAACACACATTCTAGCTTTAGCATTTTTTTCCTGATAGTCGATTTAGGAATATATGCACAAAGTATATGCATGAATGTGACCCAAGAACAGATAAACAGGAGGGTTTAGGAATGAGAGTGCAGGTGATTTAAGAGAAACAGCATATCAGCCTAATCAGAAGATCAGCAAAGCATCATTGAAGTATGAGAGGAAGGAACTTTGATGATGCTAAATATGGCAAATGCTCAGTTTGCTAAATCCTTTTGGATCCAATTTCAACATTACAGTACTTGTCATTTTTGCTTTCCAGCTTGTGGGGGAGGGGATGGGCATTTATCAGGAAAAGTTACACTGTCTGCATTAAACATTGCACCATACAGTTTAATGCTCTCATAACTGCTGGATCCTCAGTGCAGAACCAAGACCTGAACTCTAGGAAATTTTCATTGCAGTACATACCACAAGGAAGACTAAGTGAATGAATTTGCAATCACCATTTATAATATCTCTTTCCCTCCACAACAGGAAAGCAAACCAAGGGGCTGCTTTCCAACCAACTGCAGGACCCTTAGCTGAGGAGACTGAAATCACTAGCAGTACTAAAAATGAGATTTATATTTTCTTATCTCCATGAAAAAACATATACACTCTCCACAATTCTTCACTGGAGTAATCCATTGACATTAACACTGGCACTAACACTTTGAAAATGAGTTCTAAGTGTCTGAAATTATCAAGAGTACAAGAACTTTTGAGGGCAAGGAACATTTCAACCTATGTTCTACAGACAGAAAAAAGTAAGAAAAAACTTGAGGGAATCTAAGCACAAGGAAAAACTTGGTCACACTTATCTCCTTCTATATTTCCTTTTCTGCTCCTGTATTTAGTCACTGTTCCTTGGCATCAGGGCAGAGCTACATCCCAGGGGTGGGAGTCTCCTGTCTTGTGCCTGCTTGATTTCCTGTAGGGCCAGAGCCCTTGGGAGTCATGGCACACCAAAAACAGTCTAGGTGTTGCCATCATCCGCAGTGAATAGCAAAACCCTTGAGGAACATCCTCTTTCCCCCTCTTCCTTCATCTGCCCCTTCCATGCAACCATCCTCCCAGAAAACTCTGCCAGCCCACAAGAGGGGGAAACAGCCAAGAAAGACGACAAAGTCTTTGATTAGACTTCTTGCATCATCTGAACTTATGTGCTATGAAAACAAGCCTCACTAAAGATCCATCAGAGGGATTTTAGACAGGAAAAAGAAATAAATTAATAATTAGTATGACCATTGCTTTCCCACTCTACCAAGAGATGGGATTACTCGAGCCTCCCCCACATGCACACCCTGTTCAAATGCATCATTACATCTGACTACCTGAACAATGCAAACTGCCATCCTCAGCAGGGAGAAACACTCTCCCGTGGTATCGCCGAGGGTCAGCATGTTAATGATAACAATAGTCCGCTGAGCTACCAGGCTGGCCTGTAAACAGGAATCTTAATCAAAGCCACAAACCTGTTACAGCAGAAAACAGAGCATTTACTTCGAGTACTCATTTTATCCTGCAGTCGGACAAAGCAAATGCATTTTAGTTCTGTAAATCAAATAAAGGAAAGCAGAGTGTTTGATCACACAATTAGGGAGCTTAAGAAGAGCTGTGAGGTGAATTCTTTTACTACTGTCCCTCCTAAAGGAAACTTCAAAAAGTCAAAACTAAGAAACTTATTAAAAAAAAAAAGTGAAAACTTTTATCTCTTGTCCAGTCCTAGTGAGGCATAAGTCTCCAGCTACCAGGGCTAAAAAGATTAATTAGCATAAGTCAGGGATGTGGAATGCCAAGATTTCACTGGCCACAGCCACATCAGAAAGGTACATTATTTTAAAGGCAGCCTGGACCTTGGAGCAACTCACACACACAGAAACAAAGATCAGTGCCTACCTCAAAATCATTTGCTTTATTGTAGTGCATGTTCAGGGCCCTGTACAGCTCACAGTCTCTGGTTATAGACAGCTCCTCAGTGCTCGTGACCCCGTCGTTGATGGCTTGCCGCGCATACTTCTCCATCTGAATGTAGTAAAACTCACGGAAATTGCTAAACCACTTGATGAGCT